>NC_057735.1:9236019-9273154 GCF_004010195.1 Chiloscyllium plagiosum
ATCACCCCCCATCCCCCTCCACTCCCTCTCCCCCATCCACCCCCACACCCCCTTCCACCCCCCTAACAGATAAAAGGGTGGGTTGTGTGGGGATGAGGATGTGGAAGGGAGGGAGTTTAAGGAAATCAATGAATTGCAGGTGTATTCTAATCATGAGTAGAGTTGTGGCAAGTGGGAGCTGGCAAAAGTTGTGCAAGTAATGGAATAGTATAATGTGATATGCTTGGGTTGGTGAGAAGCAATTAATTATGAGTAGTGATATGGCCCAGCCCTGCAATTTCGTTAAGGTGGGAAGCAATCACGGACCTGATCAAATATGAAAGTTTGAGTAAGAGTAGTATATAACAATAAACAGGATTAATAATTGTGGAATGAGACATAGCACACTGGTACAACTCTGGGCATTTGGCACGGTGTAACACTCAAAATGTACATCTCTGATGTACTGAGCAAAGTGCTTCACACAGGAACATAAACACAAGCAGGTTGAAAGCACAGCTGACTGAGCCCACAGTTGTGCATTACAGTCACAGTCTATAAAATGCTACACTGGACTACAGATCTAATACAGTTTGTCACACTGGTCAAATATGATTCATTGGAGTCAACAAGCATACAGAGGCTTCCCATGGTTTTCCATTAAACAGCAAAGAGACACTAACACTCCTGCTGCAGCCCAAGAATGCACTGGATGGAGTGACCTGTTCAGTTATCAAAATCTAAATGAGAAGCAAGATCTATCAACAAAAGGGATACAAATTTTAAAAATGAGATGCACAATTTAAATAGCTGCCCGTCATTATTCCTGGCAGAATTTGGTGGAGGCAGTCCTGTTGTGACAATTCAAAATCAAATTGTGTTTCTTTTGTGCATTGCAACAGAATTAATTTTTGTCTCCAAGGGATTAATTGCACTTTTATTACCAGTCTAAAATTTGGGGATTTTTACTATTCCCTCAATCTCTATTGCTGTGAATATGTGATATTGGCACTGTACATCAGACAGACTAAACTAATTCTTTAAACAGAAAGGAGTCATTCTTGGCAAGTCTGGCTGGGTATTCATTTTTTGCCAGTGGAAGGAATTCAGTAGCACAAAGCTCTTTATGAGCTTGATGAATAGGCCGTTCTCCCCTCAAAGTCGGAGATCACAATGCCATACATGCTGATGATTGTGGTTTCCTGGTCTGGGTGACTTTTTCCTGCACACAAATGGTATGAACATAAGAACAACATTTAAAGAATAGTCTGCAATATGTGCAGGAAAGCATCCAATTCAAGATTGTAATTTTTACAACTACAATCATTTCCAGAACTTGGACTATTTTTTAATGATTTAGTTTCTCCTCCTTCTGTAATCTGCTATCTCGAACTCCAAACCTTTTATGCAGTGTGTGTGTGGGTAAGAGAACCAAGACTATAAGAAGCAACTAAGGATGGATAAGAATGGGCAACTAGGGATGGCAATAAATGTTGGCACAGACACTGATGTGCAGATCCTGTGAGAGAACTTTTTAAAAATCATGCTCTTAGTCCTTTTGACAAAAATCTCTCTTTCCACAGATGCTGTCTGACCCATTGAGTATTTTCTGCTTTTATTCCAAAATTGTACTATTTACCATATTTTTTGCTCCACAATGTTCAACTTGTGCTGCTTGTGTCAAGCTGAATTGTGATATTTCAATGGCTGCAAAGGCCTCCATGTAGATTTGGAGGAGACTTTGACTACAAATTCACAGAATTGTTATGCCACAGGAGGAGGCCCACCAGTTCTACTACCAAGTGTCAATCGTTTTGCTTTCCCCCCCCCCTATTCCTGCACACTATTTTTATTCAATACCTTCTTGAATGAAAATTATAATTACCAGAGAAATTCAGCAGGTTTAGCAACATCTGTGGAGAGAAAGCAAAGTTAATGTTGAGTCCAGTGACACTTCTTCAGTATTCTTTAATGCCTCAGTTGAACCTGCCCCAATCACATTTCCAGGCGGTGCATTCCATAACCTAATTGCTGTGTGTAAAAGTTTTTTTCTCTCCTTGCTTCATCACTTTAAATCTATGCCCTCACGTTTCTTTTTATCTTACAAGCACGAGCAGCTACTCCTTGTCTACTGTGTCCAGCTAATATAATAATTCAAGCTATAAACTATTACAGAACCTCTCTCTGTTGAGAGCCTTGAGGTGCTGAAGATGTTGTTATGAGTGCGTTTAACTTGTGCATTCCCTACTTTACAAATGCCCATGTGTCCGCTGTGGCTCAGTTGCCCTGGAGTCAGAAGGCAGCAGGACTCCATAGACTGATCTAAGCTGACACGCTGGTGCATTATTGAAACAGTGCTGCTTTTTGGAGGAGATGTTGAAACCAACATCTTATCTGCTTGCTCAAGCAAGTGATCTCAAGGCACTTTATGTTCTTTGCAGTGTCCTGGTTAATAGCTACACCTCAACCCACGTGACTGAAACCGTTTTCCTGTTTATTATGTCTCGGTGAGAGTTTTCCGTACGATAAATTAGTTACTACATTTCCTTTTATTCATTTGTAAGGGGTGGGCATCACTGGCTGGTCCAGCATTTATTGGACACCTTCGTTGCA
Source organism: Chiloscyllium plagiosum (assembly GCF_004010195.1). Lineage (NCBI taxonomy): Eukaryota > Metazoa > Chordata > Chondrichthyes > Orectolobiformes > Hemiscylliidae > Chiloscyllium > Chiloscyllium plagiosum. Next base: position 9,238,612 of record NC_057735.1, read on the forward strand.
CTTGAATGGAGTGGCTTGCTAGGTGATTTCAGAGGGCTATTAAGTGAAAAAACATTACTGTGGTTCCAGGGTCACATGTAGACCAGACTGGGTAAAAACAGTAGCTATCCTAAATTAGTGAGCCAGATGGTTTTTTTTCCAAATGATAATCAACAGTTGTTTAACAATCATTTGACCTTTAGCAAATGCACACTCCACTGTACACTGTGGAGGAATTCAAACCAGTCTCTCTGGGACATTTCCTGGATTTCTGGATTACAGATACATCAACAATACCACCATGTCCTTCCTATATTTAAACAGTATCTAAAACTTGCAACAAAGGGCTATAAGGGTTGTAAACGTCAGTCTGGGAACACAGGAATAGGAGGAGGCCATTCACTCAATCAAGCCTGATTCACCATATAACAACATCATGGTAATGTGAGACCCAATTTCTTCCCATGCCTCAGGCAACTATCCGTGTGGACTTTGCACGTTCTCCCAGTGTCTGCTTCGGTTTCCTCCCACAGTCCAAAACAATTGTGTAGGTTAGGTGAATTGGCCATGCTAAAGTGCCCGTAGTGTTAAGTGAAGGGGTAAATGTAGGAGAATGGGTCTGGGTGGGTTGCTCTTAAGAGGGTCGGTGCAGACCTGTTGGGCTGAAGGGCCTGTTTCCACACTAAGTAATCTAATCTAAAAAAAACCATTTATCTATAAAATATACTAATGCCATTAGGAGGCATTGATAAACCATTATATAACATTGTTTTGACTTCAATTGCACAGTAGTGTGTCCGGATCCTGGGTGCCACAGTTTAGGAAGAATGAGAAGGTACAGAAACGATCTGCAAGAATGGGGTAAGGTAGATAGATCAGAGACGCTGAGATTGTATCGCTTAGAGAAGATTGAGAGGAGATTTGATAGAGGTGCTCAAAATCTGAGGGATCCAGATAAACAGAAATGTCCCCATAGGTGGAAGGCTCCTGAACCAGGGGTCAAGATCTTTTATCTCATGCATAGAAGAATACTGCCTAATGGGGTGGTGGACAAAGATGCAATTAGGTCATCCAAAAGGGAATCGGTTAAGCACCTAAAAGAAAAAAATTCTGAGGGCCGCGCAGCGAGTGCAGGGGATTGGGACTTCGCAATTGCACTTGCAATGGCTGACACATATACAACATGGTAAATGGCCTACTCATTCTACGATTAGTTCAAGAATATGTTGGCCAATATACTAATTTCATTAAATCAATGTTATCACTACAGCTATTTACAGTGGCATCATATATGTTGGCTGCACATAAAACAATGCCCATTTTGTACCGATTCACAGTTAGTTAAGAGTATTTTCCGTTCCGTCAAACAATGCATTTCCAAGGCAGTGTGGTCAGACAGAATGGGAAGAAATTTGTGTAGCTTGGCCCAACTCCAAAAGAGCTGAGCAGGCACAGGAGAACAATCATCCTGGGTCTGTTCAACAATATACTAAAGCACTAACAAAACCCTGGCTTGGTCAAATCTAATTAGAAGCTAGCCTCACGTCAGATAATCCCTGGTCCCTTCCACTAGCACAGTGATGTGTTAGCATCTGTTGCACTGAATAAATTCTGCATCACATGCAATAACACATTAGCATCACGTCAAAGAAAATAATATCTATGAGAGAGGGAGTATGCGAGCTAGTACAGTGCTGTCTTTTCTGTCTTTATGAAATGGGTTGCCGAGGCAATAGCAGCAAGCAGAAGGGGCATGGAGACTTGTAGCTTGGCTCTGTTCCAAAATGGCAAGTCTAGCACAGGAACAGCCAGCCATCTTGGACCATTCAAAAGTTTACTTTAGAAAAAATATGTTTTGAGGCAACCCCCCATTCTCTCTCTCTCTCCCTACCTACCCACCACCACTTCCAGTGCCTCAGATGTAAACATGCTGGTAAGTGAGGAAATAAAATTGTGTAGACCATATAAGATTCTACTTTTGACTTCCAGTCTGCATTGTAAATTGTGCTGCCCAATAGCTTTCTTTACATGCTATACAGAATACCTGGATCCCAGGACCTAAAAGAATCAGTAGGATGGTGTGGCAGGATAATTGGGACAGGGGAATATTGATGTTAACTAATAATTAATTGGTACAGGCGATAGGGTAGCAAGTGAAAGAAGAAACAGAATGAATTCGGAGGAAGGCAAAGCAGCTATGAGTATGAACTGCAGTGGTAAAGAAGTGAGAATGTCACTTTAGGGTGAAGGGGGAGGAAGAAAAGATGATCTCCAATTGAAAAAAAATGCTACTGCTTCACTTTGGCAACAGCATATTTTAAAAAAAAATAAAATTGTACCACTGCACACTTATTTACCATCTGTAATCACTCTATTAGAAACGAATGAATCATTCTGAAAACCCTCCTCTAGATAGGTCATGACATTCTGCGTGTACCCACAGCCTCAGTTCTGACGGCTTGCTGCCCTTTCAGTATTAACACATCGTAGGCTTCTTTAAATAAATGAGATAGAATTTGCAGCATAGAAACAGGCTATTCAGCCTGATCTCTGGTGGTGTTAGACCTCTTCCCACCCAAAATTCATTTATTCCTCAGTTTATCCTTCTATTTTGTTCACCCACAATTTAGCTTCCATTTAAAAAAAGGAGTCTTAACATTATTTGTCACAATTATTTCTTGTGGTAGTGATTTGCATATTCTAACTACCCACTTGTTAAATAAACTAAAAATCATCATAATCCTCAGAAGGTTTTTCTTTTCTGGAGCTTTTGCGAAAAAGCCCTGTATTGGACCATTAAATGTATCAATGTTTAAAAGAAACCCAAAATACTCTCCAGGCAACCCACTTTTGAGAGGACAGACTCAGAATTACTGAGTGTAAAACTCAACTAGAGACAGGACACAAACATTTCACTTGCTTTTTACTGAACAATATGTGAAGGGAGAAAAGTCTCCTCTGGGACACACTTTTAAAACTGAGAAACAAAAGAAATTTATTCTCTCAGAGGGTAGTGAATGTTTGGAATTCTCTAATCCAGAGAGTTTTAGAGGCTAAATCACCAAAAATATTGAAAGAGGTGGTGGTTAGATTTTTGAAATATCGAGGGGTTATGTTGAGTGGGCATGAAAGAGGATTTGAGGCTTGGGGTAAACTAGCCATGATCTTATAGAGTGGCAGGTAGACTCGACAGATTGAATGCCCTACTCCTGCTCCTATTTCTTACGATGTTCCAATTACTGTGGTTTTAAATCCGATTTCATTCTTGATACAAACTTTTGATTAAAGCTTATCTCAAGGGATTTTAACAAGGATGTACTGGGGCTTATTAGGCACGTTTCCCTGCTTTACAATCACAGAGGATTCTGAGAACCAATGATAGGAAGGGATAGGGAAAAAAGAAATATATAGTTTGGTCTGATAATGATCATCCCAAATTTACAGAATTATACAATATAGGAGGACCCCATTCTGACCATCTTGCTGGCTGTGTGACAGAGCTATCTAATTATTACAGCATTTTCCCTGAAGGCCCTACAAAGTTTCCCTGCAAAATATTTTCTTTGTCAGCTGCTGTTGACTCAGCTTCCATTGCCCTTTCAATCAATGCATGTAACAGTATACCAAATTGAAACATATATACAGGTGTCACAAAGCATTTTCCCTAATCACAACTACTGTGACAATTTTCTGGATCTCACCGGATCAATGGAGACCATTTGATTCTTGTCCTGATAGACAGCATTGTTCTGGTTTCCATATTTAGACATATAGGTCCGTGGAGGCACCTGAGGTGGAAGAGTCTTACTTCGACTAACGGGTTTCCCAGAGGTTTCTTCCTTTTTATCTTTTCTTTTGCAGATGGAGTTGGGGCCAATGCTGCCAACTCTTATCAGCTTTGTATTTTCTCCATAGGTTGACATTAAATTCAGCTTTGTTATGGCATCATTCAAATCATCATAGTCAATCAACTCAAACTCTTCATCAGAGATCCTTTGGTTGGAGTAAAAACTTGGTGGTTCTACTATTTTACCATTTGAGTCATCACTGTTGGGAGAGAATATATTGATGTCATTGGGTATGGTCAATTTCTCAATGCTCTCACCAGGCTGCCCCTTGGACCAATGATCTGTTAACATGGCATTTCGACTGGGACCTAGAGGAACTCGTGGTGGAATTGGTGGAGCATAGTCAATGATGGAATAATCTCCTCGATGGCAAGATGACCCCTCAGTGGTGAAGAGCCCTGTACGGATTGGTTGCTGTATGCAGCCACTGATGGTGGAATTGGTGGTGGTGGCAGTTGTGGCTGTGGTAACATCCTTCCATAATGAATGGTATTCAGAGTCTTCTTGGCACTGGGGGTTTGGTGGCCTGGGAACTGAGGTAGTTGAGGAACACGCGATGCCTCGACTTGACAAAGAAGGGCCTTTGCTATAACTGAGACCGGGGTCTGACCCTGACAGACCATGGGTTCCTTTAAAGGTATTGCAGTCATTCCTCAATTGGCTGTATTCCAACAAAGGGTCCTCAAATGAAATCAGTTGCAGGCTATTAATATGTTTGGACTTGCTGTCGTCTCTTGTTGTACTACTCTGCCGAAGCCTCGATAGGGCGTCATATTCCATCTGAAGAGCTTCTGCCAGTGCCAGCTCCTGACGGCTGATCCCAGAGAACTCCCAGGGTTTCCAGTGTTCCTTGCTGCCTGTGGGTTGAGACATCCTAATGGCCGGTATGGGTGAATCTTACTTCTTCTGGAATAGGTGACTGAGGGACAAAGTCATAATGGATTGCAGCTAAATAGAAAACACAAAACAAAAAAGGTTTAAATTCAATTTGTTCCTCAGCTAAGAGATTGATTTTTATTTTAGGCAGATCTGCTGAGAGACTGGAGAGGAGGGGAAGGAGAGAAGATGGTTGCATTGAAAATACATTTCAAAAATAAAATATTTGCAATAGGGCTAAAGAAATCTTATAGGAGTAGTTACATTTACCCATATATTTTCATTGAGTGTTCAGTTAAGTATTATGAAGACTGGACCCGTTGTTTGTGGATACCACTGTAAATTCAATTCCTAGCTCCCGACTCCATGCTTCCTCCTAGAAAAGGTCGGAGATTAAGCCATTCATTTGCAAATTTGGTGTCGCATTTGACCTAGAGTTGAACTTCCAACTTACCATATCATCACAACTACCTATTACTAGCACTGTAACATCTCCCAACTTCATCCTGTTTCAGCTTATCTGCTGCTGGGAGCTTCATTCATGCCATTACTACCTTAGAACTAGCTATCCTAATGCATTCCTGGCCTCTATCTAAATTTGACATTACACAAAATTCTTGTTTCCCAAGACCGAACCCTTCTGCTTGTATTTGCCCTGCCAAAGAGCTACTGCCTTGATTACTAAACTCAATGTTTTTTTAAACCCTTCCATTGTCTCCCATCTCTTGTGTTCTCTCACACTGGGACTTGTAAAGGGACAAAGTCATGTCGTAGCGATTTACAGCATGGGTTCTGTTTATTTGAAGATCTTTTACAGGATTGCTGAACAGGTAGAAATGCATAGCTACATTGAAACATGCTGTTAGTTAGATGGAGAATGGCTGCTAGTCACATGATGGAAGTGGGTACTGCAGATGCTGGAGATTAGAGTCAAGATTAGAATGGTGCTGGAAAAGCACAGCAGGTCAGGCAGCATCCAAGGAGCAGGAAAATCGATGTTTCAGGCAAAAGCCCTTCATCCGGAATGTTAGTCACATGTTCTACATCGTGGTTACTTGCTCGTTAGCCTGTTTTCTCTCAAAGCGATATAACAATAATCTCCAATCGCATAAACTTTAATTCTGGCCTCGAGAACCCCTAGAGACTCCCCCATTGTCTAGGTACAAACTCTGAATATGCTCTCCAGATCTCTTCACCCGATTTCCCCCCTTTAAGATACTCCTCGAAACCTAATTCTTTGACCAATATTTTCAGATCTAATATCTCATTTAGTTTAGTGGTCTGTTTGTTTTGTAATGCTCCTGTGAAGCACCTTTTATTATGTTAAAGGTGCTATAGCTTGTCAGCATTCCAATAGTAAAGGAGTTGGCTTGGAGCAAAAAATTAGCTAAATGCCAACCTGGGTGAATGAGGTCCAGCCCTGTGTGAAATTGGTATCCAGACACAAGTGACAGGACACAAAACCCAGTACAGCAATTACAAAGTGCAGTCATCTGTCAAAGTCAAAAGGGTTCTGTTTAAGAAGGGGTGATAACAGTGAATCAGACATTAATTGGAGTTTAAATGCCATCAAGACCTGAGGAAACTACCTGCCGGCTCAGATGTCCTACGGCCATCTCAATCAAATTCAGTTCCTGGTAGGGATGGGTGCATAGCATCAAACCGATCATATTTCTAACAGACCTCCGAAAGCTCCTTCCTTTACCTAGCCACATTTCCAGCAGTCTGCATTCTTAGCTATTCTCAGCAATTTGTTATCACCTGCAAACATCAATTTCATTTGAACAAGGAACAGGAGTAGGCCATTGGGCTCCTCTGCCACTCAAAAGGATTGTGTCTGATTTGATTGTAACCCAAATCCACATTCCTACTTATCCCTGATAACCCTACGACCCCTTCAAAAATCTGTCCACTTCCCTCTTAAAGATATTTGATGGCTTAGCTATCGCCACCTTCTCAGGGAGAGAGTTTCAAAGACTCCTTATGCTCAAGGAAAGAAAAATGCTTCACCTGTTTTAAACAGACAACCCCTCATTAAAGTGACCCCTCATTCTTGTTTTTCCAAAAAAGGAACCATCCTCTCCACATCTATCCTGTCAAGACCTCTCACAATCTTCTAATGTTTCTATCAAACCCACCTGGTTCACTAATGCCCTTTAGGGAAGGAAATATGCCATCCTTACCAGATCTGGCCTACACATGACACCAGCTCTACAGCAAAGTGACTGACTCTCAGTTGCCTTTTGTACAATTAGTGATGGGCAATAAATGATGGCCTAGAATTCTGTGAATGCATCAATAAAGTTATATCACCTCTCCCCATTCTAAACTCTGTAGTATCTGCAACTACCAAGTTCTAATCATTTGCATCGCAATGGGGTCCTCAGATCATCATTCCTCATTATCTGCCAAGCTAAGAAACCTGCCATAGCTCATAACCCACGTTTTCTATTTTGTAAGCTATATATTCTGTTACCTGACAGGAGTCCACACATACGATCTTTATCATGATCCACTGATTAAAGGCATTCTGAAAGAACAAAGTCTAAATGAAAACTATTATTTTGATCAACACAGTCGTCAAGCCAGTGTTCTGCTTCCATTTAGACTCACCTAGCACCCTCCCCAAAAAGTTAGATTTCTTCTCCCTTTGCTCAACTCTTGCTGACCCACATACACTCAAGTGTCAATTATCCTTCCATCTAATTCAGTCTAGAGTCCTTCATCCCTGCAACCTCATCTCTAGAATTGAGGGAACTTAGGATATGATAGGGGTGTTTATGGGACTTTTAGATAAGCACATGAATATGCAAGAAATGGAGGGATATGGACCAAGGGCAGTCAGAAGGATGTTGTTCAACACAACATCATTCTATATTCTACATTTTATAGTTAGAAGTCACATGACACCAGGTTATGGACCAACCGGTTTATTTGAAATCACAAGCTGTCAGAGCACTCCTGATGAAGGAGCAATGCTCCAAAGCTTGTGCTTTTAAATAAAGCAGTTGGATTATAACCTGGTGTCATGTGACTTCTGACTTTGTCCACCCAGCCCAACACCGGCACCTCCACATGTTGTATAGGAGTTAGGACTTAGAAACTTGGAACTTGGGAGTAAGAGTAGGCCACTCATCCCTTTGAGAATTGCTTTGCCATTCAAGATCACGGCTGTTCACAATTCCACATTTCTGCCCCCATTCTCTCTCATTTTTCTTCATCAACTTCAAAGTTCCATGTGTGGCAACGGCAACAGGAAGTAGGGATCATACAGCGACAAGACAATATTCCCAGGACTTCCCAGCAGCTCTGCAGCTTTGAGGGAGTGTTGATTCTTACCTACCCTTGATAACCTTTCAACTATAGAATTTCTGTACATAGTAGAAGCAAAAGGCCATTTGGCCTGCCATGCCTGCGCTTCATATCCATTCTTTCCCCTATCCCAATCATCTTTCTCACTCCCCACGTGACACCTCAGTGCAGTTCATCATCTTTTCCAGCACAGTTTCTGGTTAATCAACTCAGTCTGACCGGAAACATTGACCTCCCAGTACTGCACAGCTGAGGGACTGATTGTCACTGAATGCTGTGGGTAAGCATTCCTAATCTCAAGATTTCCTGCCCACAATGCAGCAATGTTTAATTGCTTACAGGAGCAGGGTATCTCAAGAACCTGAAATACTGCTAAAGGGAGGAATCCACAGTGCTGTTATCTTTCATCAACAACACATGCACACTTCTGGAAACATTGACGAAACGCAAGTGAGCTAAAATATTTGCCAATGCTCGCCTTGCTTGCATTTAACAAAGTATGCTTTACATGGTTTTCCTTCAGAAGGGAAAACACTAACAGGTTTGACACCCAAGAAGAAAATCCATAAAAATAGCATATACACAAATTTGATGCATTTGACAGATTCTCTCAAGGAGGTACAGCACTAAATCCTAATCTCAGGGTAAACCAGGCAACAGAAATCTGGCAGGAGAAAAGATTGAGAGATGCCGGTGTTGGACTGGGGTGTACAAAAGTTAAAAATCATACAACACCAGGTTACCTGATAAAGGAGCAGTGCTCCGAAAGCTAGTGCTTCCAAATAAACCTGTTGGGACCACAACCTGGTGTGTGATTTTTAACTTTGACACGAGAAAGGTTGGGATTTAGAGTTTGTACCTGCAAGAAGTCCACAGAAGACATGAGGAGAGAGAAGCAAAATTGAAATCAGACAGATGCTGAAAATTTGAAATAAAAACAGAAAATGCTGTAAACATAAATCAGGTCTGGCAGCATCTGTGGGGAGAAAAATGGTGTGAATGTTTCAAGGCTGGGATTTTCATTAGGATATTAATCTGTGGAGGCTGCGTCACACTCTGAGCATTTCCAGCATTCTCCACTGTTTGTTTCTGAATTACATAGGAAGTGATTAGTCTCAATCTCAACAAAGATCTAAAGATGTAGAACCGGTTAAGCACAACATGAGGCTCCACCCTCCTTAGGACGAGCAACCATCCAGGAAGGGAAAGGTGATTGAGGGCTAGGGTGTGGAGTTGCTGGCTGGCAGGTAAACAGAACAGCCTTAGGAGGGAAAGTTCAAGACTAGCTAAACCAATACTTGTATTTGTAAACAAAATAAAGTCCCAAGAGGTTTCACAGAAGTACTATCGAACAAGACTTTACTCTGTGTCACAGAAGGAGGTATTGGAAAACAACAAATCCTGGAGATCTCAGTGGATCAGACAATATCCATGAAGAGAGAGAGAGAGCAAGCTAACATTTAGAGTCTAAATTTTTCTCTTTCTCCCTCCCACGCGACACCTCAGTGCAGTTCGTCTTCTTTTCCAGCACAGATCCTGATCTGACGTCAGGCATCGAGGGGGCAGCATTTATGCTATAGTTGGGGGGATGGGGGAAGAGGTTTGGTGGTGGTAGGGTGTAGTGTACTGGTGGAGAAAGAATGTTGTTAGTTCAGATTAAGTGATTGGAATGTGAAAATGGTAGAACAATAGTGTATCTAACTGCCAGACTGAGGGGGGGGGGGGGGGGGGAGGGAAGAGGGAGAAGAGATGACATGGTTACAGAGAATATAGTAAGGAAAACCGAAAGAAAGAGAAGAACTAGGAGTTGGTTCACAATTTGAGGTGTTGAGCTCAACATTAGGTCCAGAAGCCTGTAAAGTGCCTAGATGAGATGAGATGTTCTTCCAGTGTGCACTGTGATTCACTGGAACACTGTAAAATGCAGAGGACAGACAAGTGGGTATGTGAGTAGCACGCTGTGTTAAAATTACCAGTTATGGGAAAGTTGAGGTTATGCTTGCATACAGACCAGAGGGGTTCCACAAAATGGTCACCAAGCCTGCGTTTGGTTTCTCCAATGTAGACTAGTCCATGTTGGGTGCAGCGAATACAATACACAAGGTTGGAGGAGGTACAGATGAAATGCTGCTTCACCTGGAAAGCTGTTTAGGCCCTTGGATGGTGAGCAGGGAGGAGGTGAAGAAGCAAGTGTTGCATCTTCTGTAGTAACATGGGAAGGTGCCGAGGGAAGGTTGGGTGGTGCTGGTGATTGAGGAATGGATTAGGATGTCCCGGAGGGAACAATCCCTGTGAAAAAGGGAGGTATTAAAACAGGGTGGAGGCAATGGGTTATTATCGCTAGATTATTAATCAGTAACTCAACTAATGTTTTGGGGACCAAAGTTTGACTCCCACAATGGCATATGGTGGAATCTCAATTCAATAACAATAAAACAAATCTTGAAATAAGAATCTAATGACAACCATGAAAACACTGTAGGTTGCCAGAAAAACCCATCTGGTTCACTAATGTCCTACAGGGAAAGATATCTGCCTTCCTTTCCTGAGTCTGGCCTACATATGACTCCAGAGCCACAGCGATGTAGTTGACTCTCACAGGTCCAACACATCTGTGCAAAAGAAAAGGCTGAAACATGCATAGCAATCTTCAGCCAGGAGTACCATATGGAAGATCCATTTCAGCCTTCTTCAGTGGTCCCTTGCATTATGGAGGCCAGTCTTCAGCCAATTCTATTCATCAGATAAGATATCAAGAAATGGCTGATACTGCAAAGGTTACAGGCCCTTTCAACATTCCAGCAATAATACCGAAGACATGTGCGCCAGATCTTGCTGCAGCACTACTGTTACAATACAGCTACAACACTGGCATTTACCCAACAATGTGGAAAAACCCCAGGTATGTCCTGTACACAAAAAGGAGGGCAAATCCAAACAGGCCAATTACCGCCCCAATCTACTCTCAATCATCAGTAAACCGATTGTAGGAGTCATCAACAGTACAGCATCTGCTTAGCAATAACCTGCTCACTGACACTTAGTTTAGGTTCCACTAGGGTCACTCAGCTTCTGACCTTATTACAGCTTTGGTTCAAACATAGACAACAGAGCTGAATTCCAAAAGTGAGGGGAGAGCGACAGCCCTCGATGTCAAGGCCGTGTTTGACCAAGTGTGGCATCAAGGAGCCCTAGCAAAACTGGAATCAATAGAAATCAAGAGGCAAACTCTCCAGTGGTTGGAGACATACCTAGCCCACAAGATGATTGTGGTTAGCGGAGGTCAGTCATCTCGGCTCCAGAATATCTCTGTAGGAGTTCCTCAGAGTAGTGTCCTATACCCAATCATCTTCAGTTGCTCCAATGACCTTCCCTCCATCCTAAGTGGTGATGTTTGCTGATGTTTGCACATTATACAACGCTATTCATCACTTCTAAGATACTGAAGCAGTCCACGTAGAAAGGCAATAAGACCTAGACAATATTCAGGCTTGGGCTGACAAGAGGCAAGTAACATTCATGCCACAAAAAAGCCAGGCAACGATCTAAGTACCACCCTTTGATATGCAATAGAGTTACTAAAATAAATCCACAGAGACTGGTATCCCACCAAGTCACCCTTTATTTACATGCAGAGAGTCCTTGACCCTGATCCAGCTCTCTCAGAGTGAACTGAACCCCTGACAATCATGTTCTTATCTGTCAGCCAGGCCTCCATGATTAAACTAGATTAACAGCCCCAATCAGGGAACTCTTTCTCCAAATCCCCCACTGACAATATCATGGGCTTTACCATTGACCAGAAATTCAGCTGAACTTACCATATAAATACAATGACTACAAGTGCAGGTCAGAGACTAGGAATACTGCAGCACGTGATTCACCTCCTGACTCCCCAAAGCCTGTCCACCAGCTATATAGAAATGTACAGCACGGAAACAGACCCTTCGGTCCAACTCATTTTATGATTAAAATGGCACAAGTCAGATGTGTAATGGAATACTCTCCACTTGTCTGAATAAGTGTAATTCCAACAACATTCAGGAAACTTGACACAATCCAGAACAACAGCCACCTGATCAGCACCACATTCACAAACATCCACTCTCTCCATCACCAATGCTTATTAGCAGCAGTCTGTACTGAAGAAATTTGCCAAACAGCCTTAGACATTATCTTCCAAACCCACAATCACTTCCACCTTGAAGGACAAGAGCAGCAGGTAATTTGGAACACTACCATCTGCAATATACCATCCAAACCACACAACATCCTTAGTTGGAAATATATCACCATTCCTTCACTTGAATCCCCTAACATTACGGGTCGGCAGAAACTCAAAGAGGCAGCTCACCACTACCTTCTGAAGGGCAACTAGGGACAGGGAATAAATGCTGACCAGCCAGCAACACCCACATCCCAGGAGTTAATAAAGTAGGTTTAAAGGAACAACTGAAAAATGAAGAAAAGTGAGCAGCAAATTCTGAGGGAAAGCATCTGGCTTTGAGAGTTGAAGGTATGGTGACAGTAGTGGAGTGGTGATATTGGGAGATGATCAAAGACCTTAGAAGTGGGAGACCTCAAAGGTTTATAGGGTTAGAAAGGATTACAGAGATATAGAAGGATGAGGCTGTGAAGGGATTTGAAAATGAGGATCAGAATTTTAAAACTAAGGTGTTGTCAGATCAGTAGCTAACATGCGCCAACAAGTATAGTGGCAATGGGCAGCACAGTGGCTCAATGGTTAGCACTGCTGCCTCACAGCACAAAGGACCTGGGTTCAATTCCAATCTTGGGTGAGTGTCTGTGTGGAGTTTGTATGTTCTCCCCATATCTCTATGGGCTTCCTTCAGGTGCTCCGGTTTCCCCACACAGTTCAAAGATGTGCAGGCTAGGCGGATTGGCTATGGGAAATGCAGGGATTACAGGGATAGTTTGTGATGCTCTTCAGAGGGTCAGTGCAGACTCGATGGGCTGGATGGCCTCTTTCCACACTAAGGATTCTAATGACATGACTTGAGATGGGATTGAACTGCAAAGGTATGGATGAGTTCAAGTTTATGGATGGTAGAAAATGGGGGGTGGGGGTCATCCAGTGTTGTGTGGGAACAATTAAGACCACATGTAACAAAGGCATTCAGGTTTCAGGAACAGATGAACAGAGACAGTTGGGCTAAGGTGGTAGGACGTGACAGTCTGGGTAATGGTATAAGTGTGTGCTTTGGAAGCACATCTTTTGGGGGGGGGGAGGGGAGGCAAATCAAGGACAAAACCAACACACCAATTCAGCCTCACAGTTAATTATTTGTCACCATGTATACAGATTTTAAAATATATCGTTACCTATACACGATCATTTTAAAGAAACACTCTTTGTTTGCTTCTCCCCATCTGCCCAGATGAAGTAGATCTTGCTAGGTTCCAGTTCGACCTCCTCTGGCTCCAACTAACTGGCCAAACTTGGACAGTGGACTATTGGTACCCTCTTCATTCAGAAAAGCAGAAAAAACTAAGCTCAACATGTTTTGAACCAATACACACAGCTTCCAGACAATGATCAGGAGTGGAAATCTTGTTGCTTGATTTCATTCTTTCTTTGGCCAGAGGTTAAAGGGAGACCCACTTGCACATCTCAGCTGCCTCAACAGTGGACAGGACACAACTGAAGATTCAAACCCAGGATCATCCTTTGCAAATCAGCTAATCACTGGGTTACCCAACTAAACCATTATAGAATTACACTAACAATGAGGATCACCTTTTCAGGACTGAGAGTATTCCTGAGCATTACATAGACCATTTTTCCTTATCTTGCATGATCTACAAGACTACCTGCAGCACATATGCTCACTCTTAAGTGTGTAACATGTACAGATAAATAGTACAATTCCATCATTTCTGCGACATTTGCCAGAATGCTTTTGGGGCTAAAGAACTTTACTTATAAATAAAACATGAGACAGACTCGGATTATCTCCTTTAGTGCATAGGAGGCTAATGGGTTTTTTTGTTTTAATTCATTCACAGGGTAAGGACATCTCTGGCTAAACCAGCATTTATTGTCCATCTCTAATCGCCCAGAGCGCAGTTAAGAGTCAACCAGATTGATTTGGGTCTGGAGTCACATGTTGGCCAGACCACGTAAGGATAGATTTCCTTCCCTGAAGAACATTAGTGAACCAGATGGGTCTTTCCAACAATGTTGTATGGTTACCATTAGATTCTTAATTCCAGATATTTATTGAATTCAAATTCCACCATCTTCCATGACAGGTTTGGAACCCAGGTTCCCACAGCATTACCTGGTGTCTGGATTAACAATCCAGTGATAATACCACTTGGCCATTGCCTCCTGACATATCTAATTTATGGAGAAGCCTAGATATAACAGAGTAAGGACCTATTATGTTAAGTGGAGGGTCAATAGCCAAGTGCAAATTAGTTGGCATAAAGAAAAGAGGGGACTTGAAAGTTTTGCTTTACCTCTCGGGGTCATAGGGGTTTGGAACCCTCTATCCGAAAGGGCAGTAGAGACAGCAACCCTCATCAAGTTCAGAAACAGCTTTGATATGCACTCAAAGTGCCAAGAATTGTAGCTTATAAACCAAAGGCTAGAATGTGGGGATTAGGTAGAACTCTCTTTTAACAGCCAGTAGAGACATGTTGGGCAGAAAGGCCTCCTTCACTGCCATGAATTTTCCATGTTCCTAGGCAGCACAATACATTATGTCTTGGTGGGATATATTATCAAACTTGATCAGAATGACCAACTTCACATCATTCATAAACAGACTGTGACTCCACCATAAATTGAACAATGAACAACAATTCAGAAAACCGAATATAAACATGACCTCAACTGTGAATATGAATATTTTCTCTAGCCAGGATGTTCCACACAATTACATGACCTTTTGTACTGTATGAAACCATTAGCAGAAACTATTTTCTTTCTAAATGTTGATTTGTCAAGTTGAGCAACTGAAGAGAACAGAGAAGTTGGTTTGCTTTCTCAAATGCTGTCTGAAGACTGCTGATACTCATCTCAATCTATCCCTGAGGAACTAGCTTCAGAGAGTATGCAAAGGTTAATGAATATGGCTTTAAGAGGAGAGGTTTCAGTCATGTGAATGGATTTTCTTCTATTCATTCATGGGATGTGGGCATTGCTGGCTGGGCCAGCATTTTTCACTCTTCCAAAGATGGTGATGAACTGCTTTCTTGAACCACTGCAGTCCATCCTTGGGCTTTAGGTGGACTCACACGTATTGTTTGGGAGGGAGTTCCAGGATTTTGACCCAGTGACACTGAAGGAAAGCTGATATATTTCCAAGTCAGGATGGTGAGTGCCTTGAAAGAGAACTTGCAGGTGGTGGTGTTTACATGTATCTGCTGCCCTTGTCTTTCTAAATGAAAACTGGTTATGGTTTTGGAAGGTTTCCTACTATCTTGTTAAATCCTGCAGGGCATCTTATAGATGGCACACCCTGCTGTTTTTGGACGTCAGTGGTGGCCAGAGTCAATATTTGTGGATGTGGTGCCAATTAAGCAGGCTGTTTTGTTCTGGATGGTGTCAAACTTCTTGAGTGTTGTTGAAGCTGCACTCATCCAGGCAAATGTGGACTATTCCATCACACTTCTGATGTACCTCGTAGATGGTGAACAGGCTTTGGGGTCTCAGGAAGGGAGTTACTCACTGCAGGATATCTAGCTTGTGACCTGCTCTTGTAGCCATTGCATTTACGTAGCTAGTCCAATTGAGTTTCTGGTCAATGGTAAATTCCAAGATGTTGATTGTGGGGGATTTAGTGATGTAACGCCATTGAATGTCAAGGGACAACGGTTAGATTCTGTCATATTGGAGATGATCATTGTCTGGTATTTGTGTGTCACAAACGTTACTTTAACTGGAAAAACTAGGACTTTTCTCTTTGAGAAGGTAAACGAAAGATTTGAGGTGATCAAAACCAAGATGGGTCTTCACAGAATAGAGAGAACTGTTTCCATTGGTTCTTGACCAGTTCACCAGGTTGCACAGATGTAACTCTATTAAGAGAAGACTGAGAGGTGACCTGATTGAAACACACAAGATTCCAGGGGACTTGACAGGGAAAATGCCAAAACATCATTTCCCTTTTTGGGACCAGGAGGGCAAAATCACAGAATAACAGGTTGCAGATCTCAGACAGAGATGAGGAGCAATTCCTTCTCTCAGTGGATAGTGAATCTGTAGAATTCTTTACCACAGAATCCTGCAAAGACTAATCATCAACTATGTTCAAGACTGAGACAGACATGTTTAATCTGGTAAGAAAATCCAAAAGGTTGTGGAGAAAGAGAAGAAAGTGGAGTCAAGAATCAGTCCAGCCATGATCTTATTGAATGGTGGCACAGACTTGAGGGGCTGAACAGTACACTTCTGCTCCTATGTAAACAGCGACGCATGAAATTCCTACAGCAGGCCATTCGACCCATTGAGTCCACACTGACCCTCTGAAGAGCATCCTACCCTGACACCCAATCCCAGTAACCCCTCATTTCCCATGGCTAACCCACATATCCTGCACATGCCTGGACACCATGGCCAATTACGCATGGCCAATCCATCTAACCTGCACATTTTTGATCTCCGAGAGGAAACCAGAGCACCCGGGAGGAAACCCACATAGACACGGGGAGAATGTGCAAACCCCACACAAACAAACAGTTACCCAAGGGTGGAATTAAACCCAGGTCTCTGGCACTGTGAGGCAGCAGTGCTAACCACTGAGCCACCATGCCATCCTAATGGTCTTGTGTTTTATGGACTGGCAAAACAACTGAAGTTGGCATGTGGAAAAGTGTTGTGATGTAATGAGCAGTGAAGGCACCTGAAGAGAAAATATTAGTGAGGACATGGGTAAAGCATTGAAGAGTGGAAGTAGCTAAATTGAGCTGATGTGAACTCAAAGGGTCAAAATGTCTCCCCTTCTGTAACCATTCAATTCCATGTGGTGATGGAGCATTACCAACAGAAAGATGTTGATGCATTTGCCGACCAGAAACTTTTCTGCAAATGGTCTCTACGTATAAACTATGGCTCTGTGCAAAACAGGCGTTAACAAATCAGCAGCACCTCTCATATTCCTCCCAATGTTCTTTCTTGATTGAAGCCCAATTACAATAACATTTGCAAGTTGTAGTTCACTTGCACCAACTACATACCATCGCAGGAAGTCACATCAGCTTCACAGCATCAGGTATTTTGAAACAGTTTGATTCTGTGATAATGAGGTTAATCAAAAATAATATACACTTCTTTGTCAAACTGCACATCCTGGTAAGTATGGTTACAGATATGGCCTGTCATATTAAAGTCGAGACATTCCTATCTAATTCATTGTCCTTCAGGATCTCAAAGCTGTGCAGCTCCTTAACCTACTGGGGACTTCTTCAAATCTTTTTCTCCACAATTCTGCTTCTTGTCATCACCAGACTTTGGTTTCTTCCATCAAATCACTCATTACAACCTCTTCCCGGACAAACTTCCTTGGGAGAGGGTGACTTGCTCCCACTCTGGTTCAATGGGTTCTGAGCTGACAGATAAATACAATTAATATGGAAGGTGATGCTTGAAGTGATTGGGTAGGGTGGGGGGCTGCTTGCAGGTTGTGCGCTCCCTCTGGTATCTCAACGTAACCTCCATGCGTTGACCACCGAAGTGTTTCCTGCTTTTCTGATGTCAGGCTTAGCTGTTTTTGAACAGCAGAGGGTAGTTAGGAGTCAACTAAATTGCTATGGGTCTGGAGTCACATGTAGGCCAGACCAAGGGCAGCAGATTTCATTCCCTGAAGAACATTAGGGAACCAGGTGAGTTTCATAACAATTGATAGTTTCAGTGATGATCAGTAAACTCTCATTCAATTTCACATTTATTTATTGAATTTAAATGCCACCAATTACCTAAATGACATTTGAATCCATGTCCCCAGATTATTATTCTGAGCATGTGGATTACTAGTTGGAGTTGGTTAGCTTAATTAGCTGAATGGCTGATCCGCAAAGTGGAGCAGAGAGCAAAGCATGGGTTTCCTCCGGGTGCTCCGGTTTCCTCTCCAGAGCAGGTTAGGTGAATTGGCCATGCTAAATTGCCTGTAGTGTTAGGTGAAGGGGTAAGTGTAGGGAAATGGGTCTGGGTGGATTGCTCTTCGGAGGGTCGGTGTGGACTTGTTGGGCTGAAGGGTCTGTTTCCACACTAAGTAATCTAATCTATCTAAACAAAACACTGTTGGTCCCATTCCCATCTCAACCTCACCGGAGGTGCAGTGACTCACAAGTTAAAAGGTTATCCAGTTATCTCTCTACAGTGAGAGAATGGACTATAGCAACTGTACCTTTTCATGTGGTGACATTACCACTGCACCACCAGATTTTTGAAGACTTTGCAAAGGTGTGACTGCTGGTCCTCTGAGGCGGCTGCTTGAATCTTCAAAGCAGTGGGAGCTACTGCAGAAATGACCCTATTTCTGGACTAGGAGACCTGGATTCATGTCCCACCTATTCCAGAGGTGTGTAATAACATCTCTAAACAGGTTAATTAGGAAACTATATACAGGAGCACAGGTACCCCTGCAATCCAATAAACCATGACCTTAGTCTCCAGTGCAGTTCATTAAGTCCATCAGTACTTTGACCGAGCAACTTATTAATTCACTTCTGCCTTCCCCATTTTTCCGCAGTCCTACAACACCCCCTCATAACCAGACCCTTCCGAGTGTGAAATTCACGATCAAATCTGCTTCCACTACTTCAAGCGTACATTCCAGGTCACAGCTCACTGCTTAAACCTCCCATGTTCCCTACCCTTTGCCAATAATCTAAAATTACTTTTTTTTCCCCTCTTTTATTTCAAAAAGAGATGTTGCCATACTCCATGAATAAACAGCCCCTTCCTCCCACTTCAGTTAAACACAGCGTCCAATCTCTGAAATTGTCATTGAAACTGACGATTGATAGGGACAGGCTCTCGGCGTTAAGAAAGCAACCCTTTCATGTTCTGTCTCACACTCATATCTCCATCAAAATAAGACTGTAACCTAAATCAGAACACCTTGGGCAAAAAAAAAAGCCTCACCTAATTCAATTACAACCCACCACCCCCACACACAAATACTAAATGCAGTCCCCCACCCCCCCGAAAACCGACAGTGAGCTAAACTCGCCAACCGAGAGCCAGAAAAATCTGCATTATCTCCCTGCCCCCTCGCACTACACAATTAAACAAATGTGTATCAAATCCAGGCAAGCGCCAGTCCACCTGCAGCTCACTGCGGACACCGAGATTCCCAGAATGGAAAAGGGAATTCCTCGCGGCTTTCCCCAGTCTTCACCCCCACCCCCTTCTCATTCCCACACCTACCCAAGACAGCTCACAAGCCCCGGCAATAACTGCAGGAAAACCGCCCAGAATAATGCAGGAATAATTCACCTCTTTTGCTCTGTCTCGACAGAGCGCAGGGACACTGCACACAGTCCCTTCCCGTGCTCCCTGTTCAGGTCCCGATAGGATGGAACAGCCTAAGCATCTCCGGGGTCGTTTGCCCTCTCCATTCCTGCTCCACAATTAACATACAGAGAGAGAGAGACAGAAAGAAGCCCTTTTCCGGTCTGAAGAGGGGAGAGATGAATGTCAAATACAAAGATGGTTGAGAAAAAGCTGTCCCCTGCTGGACATTATCAAGAGCTGCACTAATGACAATGTGCCCCTGTGTGAGATGGTTTTTCTTTAGCTCGGCTGGGAGTGAGAGGCTCCCTCTTAATTGCATAGCCGCTGCCTTCAGGACAGCAGACCAGGCCATTAAATGTGCTCCTTCTCGTTAAAGCAGAAAAAAAGAAAATATTTCCACTTGTGATGGCGCCTGCCAAAGTGATTCACAAAAATATTGTGAAGTTAACTTTTTGCAGTCACATTTGCGGTGTAGGATTGGCACAGGAAGCTCCCATAAACAACATGAATGGTGGCTCAGTGGTTAGCTCTGCTGCCTCACAGCACTGGGGTCCCAGGTTTGTTTCTAGCCTTGGGCGACTGCCTGTGTGGAGTTTGCACATTCTCCCCGTGTCAGCGTGGGTTTCCTCCGGGTGCTCCAGTTTCCTCCCACAGTCCAAAGATGTGCAGGTCAGGTGAATTGGCCATGCTAAGTTGCCCATAGTGCTAGGTGCATTAGTCAGAGGAAAATGGGTCTGGGTGGGTTACTCTTCGGACGGTTGGTGTGAACTGGTTGGGTCAAAGGGCCTGTTTCCACACTGTAGGGAATCTAATCTATTGGGACCAAGGGATGGGGGAAGCTCAACTCCACCCAACACAAGGCAGCCCACTCAATTTTCACCATTTTAAAACATTCACAATTGTTCATGCACAGGGACAACAGTATTTGCAATCCCCTCTCACACAAAAGGTGTCACAGATCACCCCCCCAAAAAAAAACATGCAAGCACTCTCACTTTGTTGAATAAGGGAAGCAGAGACATGACCAGGCCACCACCTGATTTGATTTAATTTGACCTGTGATTGTAACATGTACCTAGGTACAGTGAAAAGTTTTAGATTAGATTTAGATTAGATTAGATTTCCTACAGTATGGAAACAGGCCCTTCGGCCCAACAAGTCCACACCGACCCTCCAAAGAGTAACCCATGTGGTAACATGTACCTAGGTACGGGGAAAAGTTTTATCTGTGTTTTATTTACAAGCAGGTGGTACCACACAAAGTGCATTAGGGTGATGGAACAAAGCAAAGAATACAAAGTTACAGCTGCAGAGAAAGTGCGCAAAGAGTGAGATCAACATTAAAATTCAAGAGATCCATTCATAAGTCTAATAACAGTTGGGAAGAAGTAATTCTTGTATCTTTACGTAAAAGTATTCAAACTTTTATATCTCCTGCCCAACAGAAGAGTACAACTGGGGTGGCAAGGGGTCTTTGGTTATGTCGGTTGCTTCCCTGAAGAAGCAGGAAGTATGACTGAAGTCAATGGATGGACCCCAGTTTGTCTGATGGACTGGGCTGTGTTCACAACTGTCTGTAGTTTCAAAAGCTCTTTGGTAGGAAGATCTGCAAATTTTCCTTCAAGCCACAAGCTGTCAGGACTTGGAAGAGACCCAGAGAATGCTGGAGAAACTTAGCAGGTCTGGCAGCATCTGTGGACTGAGGAGTAGCATTAACATTCCCAGTTTGGTATCCCTCTTTTTCAGAAAAAGTCCTGAAGAAGGGTTACATCAAATGCGCAACATTAACTCTGTTTCTCTCTTCAAAGATGATGCCAGACCTACGGGCCTTCTCCAGTGTTATTTGTGTTTGCTCCATATTTCCAGCATCTGCTGTATTTTGCCTTTATCTGACTTGGTACAGTGTGACCATGCTTTCGCTGTTGCTTGTTAGCATCCTGGAACACCCTTCCCAGTCACAGCACATGGACTGCAGCAACTCAAGAAGACAGCTCACCAACACCTTCTTGAAGGCAATTAGGATTGAGCAATATATTACTGGTGATGCCCACATCCCAAAAACAATTGGTAATAGAAAAATCGAATCTGATTTTTGTGGTAAATATTAGGCAGGACACCATGGGGTGGGTGGTGAGTGTAGGGAGTTCTCCTCAGGGCCTTCGGGGCCTGGAGGGCAGTTGGGTGGTTAGTGGGACAGAATCGAGGTTGGTTTCGTGGGCATGATGAGTGTGGAGAGAGAGAGAGTGAAAGAGGGAGAGAGGGGAGATAGGAGAGAAACTGGGCAATTTCTGAGTCCTGGCCTCAAGTGAGCGGGAAACGTTAGAGAAGGGCAACAGGAGAGAAACAGCACCTGCAGCTGAACGGATAGTCTCAAACTAAGAGTAGATGCTCCGAGGACATGTTGGCAGTGAAGGAAGTCTATGATTAAAGGTGGAGCAGGAGTAGGCCACTCAGTCTCTCAAGCCTGTCCTGCTATTTTTTCTGATCTGATTTGGTTGTTGATTTAACTTTACTACCATGCCTGTCCCATAATGCATAAGTCCCTCGTTGATCAAAAATATTTTCCTTCTGAAGAAAGAGGATTTTCTCAGAGCATGTGGCCTGACCTGCTGAATAGCTTCAGTGATTTCTATTTCCGTTTCAGATTTCCAGCAGTATTTTATCTTCTCCTCTCCGCGAAACCTCAGTTTAACCACCATTCCTGATTCATCATCTCACTCAGGATTCACAGAATGGTTCCAGCACAGAAGGAGGCCATTCAACCCATCCTGTCTGTGATAGTTCTCTGAAGGACAGGTTTACAGAATATCACTTGCTGCCTTCTCCTTGTAACTTTGCACATTTTCTTTTTCCTTGCATAGAGTCATAGAGATGTACAGCACAGAACAGACCTTTCGGTCCAACCTGTCCATGCTGACCAGATATCCCATGCCAACCCAATCTAGTCCTACCTGCCATCACCTGGCCCATATCCCTCCAAACCCTTCCTGTTCATATACCTATCCAGATGCCTTTTAAATGTTGCAGTTGTACCAGCCTCCACCACTTCCTCTGGCAGCTCATTCCATACACGTACTGCCCTCTGTGTGAAAGAAATGCCCCTTCGGTCTCTTTTATATTTTTCCCCTCTCACCCGAAACCTATTCCCTCTGGACTCCCCCACCCCAGGGAAGAGACTTTATCTATTTATCCTATCCATGCCCCTCATGATTTTTTAAACCTCGAAAGGACACCCTGAGCCTTTGATGCTCCAGGGAAAACAGCCCCAGCCTATTTAACCTCTCCCTATAACTCAAATCCTCCAACCTTGGCAACATCCTTGGAAATCTTTTCTGAACCTTTCAAGTTTCACTATATCCTTCTGATAGAAAGGAGACCAGAATTGCATGCAATATTCCAAAAGTGGCATAACCAATTTCCTGTACAGCCGCAACATGAGCTTCCAACTCCTGTACTCAATACTCTGACCAGTAAGGGAAAGCATACCAAACACCTTCTTCACTATCCTATCTCCCTGTGACTCCACTTTCAAGGAGCTATGAACCTGCACTCCAAGGTCTCTTTGTTCAGCAACACCCCCAGGACCTTACCATTAAGTGCTTAAGTTCTGCTAAGATTTTCTTTCCCAAATTGCAGCACCTTGCATTTATCTAACTTAAACTCCATCTGTCATTTCCCAGCCCATTGGCCCATCTGATCGATCCCATTGTAATCTGAATTCATCTTCTTTGCTGTCGACTACACCTCCAATTTTGGAGTCATCTGCAAACTTACTAACTATATCTCTTATGCATACATCCAAATCATTTATATAAATGACAAAAGGTAGTGGACTCAGCACCGATCCTTGTGGCACTCCACTGGTCGCAGGCCTCCAGTCTGAAAAACAACCCTCCACCACCCTCTGTCTTCTGCCTTTGAGCCAGTTCTGTATCCAAATGGCTAGTTCTCCCTGTATTCCAAGAGATCTAACCTTGCTAACCAGTCTCCCATGGGGAACCTTGTTGAACGCCTTACTGAAGTCCATATAGATCACATCCACCACTCTGCCCTCATCAATCCTCTTTGTTACTTGTTCAAAAAACTTGAATCAAGTTTGTGAGACATGATCTCCCACGCACAAAGCCGTGTTGACTATCCCTAATCAGTCCTTGCCTTTCCAAATACATGTACATTCTGTCCCTCAGGATTCCCTCCAACAACTTATCCACCACCACGTCAGGCTCACTGGTCTATAGACCTCCAGTCTTCCAGCACCTCACCTGTGACTATCGATGATACAAATATCTCAGCAAGAGGCCCAGCAATCACTTCTCTAGCTTCCCACAGAGTTCTAGGGTACACCTGATCAGGTTCTGGGGATTTATCCACTTTTATGTGTTTCAAAACATCCAGCATGTCCTCCTCTGCAAAATGAATATTTTAAAAGATGTCACCATCTATTTCCTTACATTCTATATCTTTCATGTCCTTTTCACAGTGAACATTGATGCAAAATACTTGTTTAGTATCTACCCCATTTATTGCGGCTCCAAACAAAGGTTGCTTTGCTAATCTTTGAGGGGTCCTATTCTCTCCCTAATTACCCTTTTGTCCTTAGTGTACTTGTAAAAACCCTTTGGATTCTCCTTAACTTTATTTGCCAAAGCTATCTCATGTCTCCTTTTTGTCCTCCTGATTTCCCTTTTAAGTATATTTCTATGGCCTTTATACTCTTCTAAGGATTCATTCAAACTATCTTATGTATACCTGACATATGCTTCCTTCTTTATCTTAACCAAACAGCATTCCCTATACCTACCAGCCTTTCCTTTCACCCTAACAGGAACATACTGTCTCTGGGCTCTCATTATATCATTTCTGAAAACTTCCCATTTTCCAGCTGACCCTTCACCTGCAAACATCTGCCCCCAATCAACTTTTGAAAGTTCTTGCCTAAAGCCATTAAAACTGACCTTCCTCCAATTTAGTACTTCAACTTTTAGATCTGGTCTATCCTTTTCCATCACTATTTTAAAACTAATAGAATTATGTTCACTGTCCTGCCCCAAAGTGCTCCCCCACTGACACCTCAGTCACCTGCCCTGCCTTATTTCCCTTGAGTAGGTCAAGTTTTTCACCTTCTCTCGTAGGTACATCCACATACTGAATTCGAATCTTTTCTTGTACACACTTAACAAATTCCATCTAAACCCTTAATACTATGGCAGTCTCGGTCAATGTTTGGAAAGTTAAAATTCCCTACCATAGCCACCCTATTATTCTTGCAGATAACTGAGATTTCCTTACAAATTTGTTTCTCAATTTCCCTCTGTCTATTAGGGGGTCTATAATTCAATCCCAATAAGGTGATCATCCCTTTCTTATTTCTCAGTTCAACCCAAATAACTTCCCTGGATGTACTTCCAGGGATATCCTCCCTCAGTACAGCTGTAAAAAATGCCACTCCCCCTCCTCTCTTGCCTCCCTTTCTTTCCTTCCTTTAGCATTGTATCCTGGAACATTAAGCTGCCAGTCCTGTCCATCCCTGAGCCATGTTTCTGTAATTGCTATGATTTCCCAGTCCTATGTTCCTAACCATGCCCTGAGTTCATCTGCTTTCCCTGTTAGGCCCCTTGCATTGAAATAAATGCAGTTTAATTTATTAGTCCTACCTTGTTCACTGCTTTGTCCTGGCCTGCTCTGACTGTTTGAGTCGCTTCTTTTCTCAACTGTACCAGCCTCAGATTGGTCTCTTTCCTCAGAGTCTCCCTGGGTTCCCCACCCCCCCACCCCCACCCCCACCATCACCACCATCTTAATAGTTTAAATCCTCCCGAGCAGCTCTAGCAAATCTCCCTGCCAGTATATTTGTCCCCTTCCAATTCAGGTGCAATCCGTCCTTCTTGTACAAGTCACATCTCGGAGGGTCGGTTTGGACTTGTTGCTCTGAAGGGCCTGTTTCCACACTGTAGGTAATCTAATCTAATCTAATCTAATCTACCCCAGAAGAGATTTCAATGATCCAAAAATGTGAATCCTTTTCCCATACATTAGCTCCTCAGCCATGCATTCATCTACTCTATCCTCCTATTCCTACCCTCACTAGCTCATAGCACCGGGAGTAATCCAAATATTAATACTCTCAAGGATCTTTTTAAATTCCTGCCTCTCTATATTCTCATTTCAGAATCTCAACCTTTTCCTTTCCTATGTCATTGGTTCCAATGTGTACAATGACTTCCTGCTGATCTCTCTCGCCCTTGAGAACTTTCTGCACCCTCTCTAAGACATCCTTGATTCTGGCACCAGCGAGGCAACACACCATTCTGATTTTTTTCTGCTGGCCACAGAAACGTCTGTCTGTGCCATGGACTAGAGAGTCCCCTAACACAATTGATCTCTTGGAACCCAATATACCCCTCATTTCATTAGACCCAGTCTTGATACCAGAAACCTGGCTGTTCTTGCTACATTCCCCTGAGAATCCATCACAGCATACTTGTTTGAAATAGAGATAGCAACAGCAGACTCCTGCACTACCTGCCTACCTCTCTGACCTTTCCTGGAGTTAACCCATCTATATAACTGTTTCTGTGATTTTCTCCCTTCCTATAACTGCCATCCATCACACCTCCTTACTCTTGTAAATTCCTCATTGCCTCTAACTGTCTCTTCAACCGATTCATTCGATCTGATAGGATTCGCAACCAATGGCATTTATTGCAGATATAATCCTCAGTAACACGTAAACTCTCCCTAAACTCCCACATTCGATAAAAAGAGCATATCACTCTACTAAAGGCCGGTTTTGCTTCTTCCAACCTAAAATTCCTCAAAAAAGGAGCAGCCTGTTACAGTCAGAAATTTTTCCCGTCCTCCATCTTGGATTACCCAGAATCCACTTATGCCTTGATTGAACTGCCTTCGTCATGTCAGGCCATATATTCTAGATCCCAATCTGTCACTGCATGAGAGCTTTTCTTCCCATGTGGCCATTGTTTCTTTTACCTTAAATTCATGCCCCCTTGGCCTTGAGCCTCCATTACTGGGAGCAACTTTTCCTTGTCTCCTCCATTCAGATATACATAATTTTGAATACTTCTATCAAAACTCCCCATAACTTTCTTTTCTTCAAGGTAAACAGTCTCAACATCTTTCAAGTAACTGATAGTTATTATCCCCAGAATAATTTTTCAGGGGGTCTTTCCATAGCCTCCCTGAATGTCTTCACATTTTTCATGAAGTGTGATGCCCAGAACTGGATGCAATAGTCCAGTTGAAGCCAAACTATTGTTTTGTACAAGTTTAACATAATTTCCTTGTGCTTGAACTCTAAGCCCCTCCTAATGCAGCCTAAGATACTGTTTGCTTTATTAGTTATTCTCTCAACATGCCCTGTCATCTTCAATAATTTATGCACCTAGACACAAAAGTCTTTTCCAATTTCAGTTCTTAAGCAGAGTTATAATTCTATTTCTCTTCACAGATGTAGCCAGACCAGCTGAGTTTCTCCAATATTTTCTGAATTCATTTCAGATTTCCAACATTCATTGTATTTTGCTTTTATTCACACAAGTCTGCTGAATCAACCACTTTAATCTGTCCAGACCTCTCATAGTTTTGAATAACTCTATCAAATCTCGGCAAACAGATCCAACTTGTTCAATCAATTCATAAAACTCAAGTTTCTCATCACTGGAAGCATTGCGAATCTTGACTGCCACCTCTCAAATGATATTGTATCCTTCCTAAAGTGTGGCGTAAAGACGTATTGTGAGGCATTCGGTTTTTAAAAAATGATTTTGTGAGCGCTTTTCATAAGGCACTTTATTCCTCCTGCTCATTTTGAATCTCCCCCAGTGTCTAACATAAATCTCCACATGTGAGATTTGGGTGGACAGCAGTATGCAGCTCCTAGTCCTTGTCCCAATCTGGCCGCTGAGAATGCAGTATTCTAGATGAAGATCTGATAGTGTCAGACGTAATGAGCAGCCAATGGGCCCGACTTCTACTTCGAGATGTACCAAGTTAAATGAGGCACTTTTCCATCTCTCTAAGACAGTCCCTTGAGATTGAGGGACTGGAGTTGTGAATCCAATGCTGCATCAACAGTCAGTGCTGGATCTGCACACTTGGCCACAAATGGGGCAATTGTGTTTGAAGAGGTGGGTGAATGGGATGCGGGTTTTCCTATGCTCCTTCCATTGCTTATGCTTGGCTTCCCTCTATTGGTGATACTTAAAATGGTTGAGCTCCTTTGCGGATGCTTCTTTTCAGTATGGGTGACCTTGGGCTATACATTGTCATGAATTGCTGGTAGTGTTACACATTTTTCAGAGAGGTTTAGGGAACATCCTTGAAACACTTCCCTTTGTCCTCCTGACAACTGCTTGCTGCGAAAAACCTAGTATTAGGTAGTGCTTGATTTGGAAGACTTGTGTTAAGCAAGTGAGGCAGTCTACCTAGCAACGCAGGGACATGATATGTTTCACCATCTGAGTTGTTAATTTTAATTGTTGGGATATACTGATGACAGCCAAACCAACCACAAAAGATTTCATTTGTAAAGACCCTTGTCACTTCATTGAAGTATCTTAAAATGCATCACCCATGAATTTTTGAGGGAGTACATGGTCTGTCACTATTTGAGCAAAATGTAGCAAAAATATTCCAATATGTTTTGATATGGAAGGGTAAATGGGATAAATGGCCTACTTTGGCTTCAATATTCCAAGTCCCGAACTCAGAGAAAGATTTTCGGTTGAACTAAATATGAGTTTATATTGGGAAGACAAAGTTAAAATAACATTAAATCATAGGGATAAAATGCCTCGTTTCTTTCCATTCATTAGAAGCCTGGCATATATCTTGAGTTGGATGTTGGGACTGTTATTATCTTTCATTGTGTGAAATCGCTCCAGCAGAGAATGGCTGCCTGCCATTATCCAGCTTGACTTGTTGGACTGATCCAGAGGGTTTCCATTAACAGCAGCACAACGCTTTTTGGAAGAGTTGAGACTTTTTAGCTTTGCCATATGTCACATTAAGGAATTCATTGCTGCAGCTTGATATTACCAACGTATTTTATTCCTGCACTGTCTCTCCCTGTCTCTCAACAGTCGACAGAAAGTGGACAATACTTGGAGAGATTTGGAGGTAATCATGTCCCTAGGCATATATTATCCCTGTCCATCTATATTATTTTTGGATTTTACATGCAAAGCAAGTTCATACAGTGCAAGTACTAAACTGTAAGTGTGGCTGCAATGTGCTCAATCTGCAGGATGTACTTCAGCAATTCACCAAGTCTTCTTTGCCAGGACCTCCCTAGTACCCAGCCTCAACCACTTGTAAAGTCAAAAACAGCAACAGAATCAGCAGGAAATTAGCACTCCTAGAATTCCCTTCCAATCTACTAATGTGGACATATATTGCCATTCCTTCATGGTTCACTGGATCAGAATCCTGGAACTGCCCATCCAGCAGTATTTCAGAAGCACCTTTGGTACGTAGACTGTCGCACATCAAGAAAGCAGTGTCAAGAGCAACGAAGTATGGACAGTAATTTCTGGCCTTACTCGAGGTGCCCATATTTCAAGAAAAAGATTTTTGTATGAATGGTTTTATTGTCACGTGTATTTTACAGTGAAAATAAAGTACTACATTAAAATCCCTACAGAGTGGAAGCAAGCCACTTGGGCCATTTTGAATCCACACTGACCCTCTGAAGAGCACCCCATCCAAACCCAACCCCACATTTCCCAGAGCTAACCCAGACATCTCTGGTCACGATTTCCCATAGTTAATCCATCTAACCTGCACCTCTTTGGACTGTGGAAGGAAACCCATGTAGACATGAGGAGAATGTGCATACTCCATGCAGTCACCCCAGGGTGGAATCAAACCTGGGTCTTAGGTACTGTAAAGCAGTAGTGCTAACTACTGAATCTGGATTAGTGGTGCTGCAAGAGCACAGCAGTTCAGAGCTGCTCCTTGGATGCTGCCTGAACTGCTGTGCTCTTCCAGCACCACTAATCCAGAATCTAACTACTGAACCGTTGTGCTACCTGTAGATATGAAGTTCATCAGGAATTCTCACTTGAAGTACAGACTCCAAAATCAAAATTTTGAATCGCAAATCAAAACAACTAATCGCATTTTCAAATAAACTGACTAATGAAACACCCAAACAGGAGATGTGTTGACTCTGGATGGGGAAGAGAATTCAGGATCTTTGGTTGCCCTCTGCTGGTATGTAAAAGGATAAATGACTGCATTTCAAGGTTTTAACTGCACTGATCAACCAGGATATGCCTACTGTCCATTACTTAGGAGACCTCAGCGACATTAAAAAAGTTTAATCAGTAAGATTCACAAGTCCAGGGATATTAATGCATGACATTCTCTTGTAATCCCTTTGCAAAAGGGGGCTCATGTGGCTCAGTTGCTGATGTCTAGTTTTAAGTCCCATTCCAGGGATAAAACCTAGGCCAACACTCCACTGCAGGACTGACAGAATGTTACAGTGTTGGAAGTGCTGCCTTTTGGAATAGAAGCTAATTGTTTGCTCACTCGATGGGTCTGGAAGATTCCACTGCATAATTACAAAAAAAAAATAGCAGGGGAGTTCTCCCTTAGGAAGGAGAATCATTCTGGGCTCAAAATATTAATACTGTTTCTTTCTCCACAGATGCCTCCAGACTAGCTGAGTTTCTCCAACATTTGTTTGTGTTTGTTTCAGATTTCCAGCATCCACAGTATTTTACTACTATTTGAGTTCTCCCTCAGGACTGCGCCAATATTTATCCCTCCAGCAACATCACTAAAGCAGACCATTTGGTTATTCTCACATTGTTGTTTGTGGGACCTTGCATTGCACAAAATGGTCATCATACTTCCTACATTACAATGGCGATTAAACTACAAAAATTGTGAAACTTGGCCTTCTTGCTTTTGTCCTTATGAATCCGAAATCATTCTGCCCTTATTCTGCAATACGCACGTTCTGAATGACCAAAATACTTTTAAAATTCTGAATCAGTGTCAAGTCAAAGGAACATATACTTAGAAAGGAAAATATTGCAGTTCTATGAGGACGGACAATTGGGAAGTGGAGCTAACCTGATGGAATGGTGGCTCAGTGGTTGGCATGGCTGCCTCACAGTGCCAGGGACCTGGGTTCAATTCCACCCTTGGATGACTGAGTGGAGATGTACATTCTCCTTATGTCTGTGAGGGTTTCCTTCTACAGTCCAAAGATGTTCAAGTTAGATGGATTGGCCATGCCATAGTGCCCTTAGCTTCTGGATATAGGCTAGGTGGATTATGGGAAATATAGGGATGGGGGCGTTGGGTCTTGGAGGGGGTGGGGATTAGTGTGGATTTGATGAACCCCCACACAGTAGGGATTCTAAATGAGCCACTCCTATAATGGAATGAATGGCCTCCAGTAGGTGGGGTGTTTACGTAAATGAGGTTCAAGTGGTTTCTCCTCTGGCTGTAGGAGATGGGGCTGGCCACTTATTGCATGCTTCATTTTATGGGGGGTTAACTGGGATGAGGTATGGGACTTGTCCAAGAATAACCCTGAACATCATTGTTCGTAGAAACCAGGGAGCAATCTCCACTTTCTTCTTCCCGGGTTCCAGTCTCTCACTAAATGCTCTACACTGACCGTCTCCCACTTGCCAGTCTGCTTCTACAATGGTGAAATCCCCAGAAAAAAAGTGTACAACACTGGGGACTTTAAACTCATCCTCTGCATTGTAAAATTCTGAATCACAGGGATACTTTCCCATGTGGGAATGACTGGCTCCCTTTGCAATGATGTGCTCAGATACATCACACCATAACCCCTCACACCTGCCAAGCTACAGGTTCATTGGCAATAGTTGACTTACATAAGTATGCAGCCTTTGTTCTGAAATATCCCCATAAACAAGAAAACACTCAGATTGGCTCCTGATGAGCAGTTCTCAGTTAATTATTTACCTGTGCTTCATATCTGCCAGGCCCGGGAGTGGCAGAGACTCCTGGAAAAGGGCAAGGCTATGTGAAAATACCTGTAAATCAGGTGTTGGAATATCATAGGTGGACCTTGGCTATCTCTAACATTGTGTGGGACTGCAGCAGATCTTCCCGAGGTTCCAGTCAGTGCAGGCGGCTTCTGAGAATCACAGCAGCGAGGGGAAGCTGGAAATTTGACTCTTGTTATTGAGTGAATGCCATAGATTTTAAAATCATACAACTCTGGACTGGACTGACCAGGTAAAAAGAGATGTTTGTTTTCTTGATGAGAATCAATCTAAACTCGATTTCTTTTATATTGTATCTTAAATACTTTTATAGGTTTACTCAATGGAAAATGGCGCCGTGCCTAGTGTACTACTAAGGCAGTTGGTTTGGGAAATAATTGCCAGTATGTGTTGAGTTAATTGCTTTTCTATGCGTGACATGTCCTGTCAGGAATTAGCCCACTCTTAGTCATGATCCAGGGTCATTCTTTGCAGTATAGGCAGTCCCCGATTTACAAATGTCCGACAATTCCGATCCCACACCGGGGTGTAAATTTTAAAAATCTGGCATACTGGAGCATCGGAGGTTGTAAGGCGACCTTATAGAAGTTTATAAAATAATGAGGGGTATAGATAGAGTTAATGGGAGTTGTCTTTTCCTTATGATGGGAGATTTCAAGACCAGGGGATCTTTCTTAAGGTGAGAGGAGAGAGATTTAAAAGACATGAGGGCAATTTTTTTTACACAGAGAATGGTTCGCATGTGAATTTTAGAATTAGAATTCGTACATTGTGGAAACAGGCCCTTTTGTCCACACCGACCCTCTGAAGAGTATCCCACCCTGACCCATTACCCTACATTTTCCCCTGACTAACGCACCTCACCCACACACCCCTGAACAACTTAGCATGACCAATTCATCCTAACCTGCACATCTTTGGATTGTGGGAGGAAACCCACACAGACACAGGGAGAATGTGCAAACTCCACAAAGACAGTCGCCCGAGGCTGGAATTGAACCCCTCCCTGGCACTGTGAGGCTGCAGTCCCACCCTAAACATTTTTTTTCTTTTTTTTTGTAGCTACTTATGAAACCCTGAGTGGAATGAAAATCCTGAGGAAGTAGTGGATGTGGATACAATTAAAATGTTTAAAAGACACTGAGATAAGTTCATAAACAGGAAAGATTTGGAAGGGTATAGGCCAGGAGCAGGCAGGTGTGACTACTTTAGTTTGGGATTATGTTTGGCATGGACTGGTTGGACCAAACGTTCTGCTTCTGTGCTGTATGACCCTGATTCTATAAGGCTATTTTACATTGTCCTGTATTATGCTCTGGCTTATGGACGAATTAACTCAAAAATGGAACTTGTTCACTGCCTCTGGATGTGTATTTTATTTTTTCCAAATTAAGCATCTCTGCTGTAAGTGGGCCTGGGTCTCTAAAGCCAGTGGGAGGGGCACTGCCACTGCAGCACCAGAGCCCTTACACTGCACAAGTCCTTTCTTTAACGTATGTAGGAGCTGCAGTAGGCCACACAGTCCTTTGAGGCCATACCGTCCTTCAAGATCATTGCTGATTTTGCACCTCAGTCACAACACCTCACACTTTTCCCATACCCCTTTAGTGGCCAAGAATTCAGAATTATTATGGTACAGAAGGAGGCCATTCAGCCCATCGTGCCTGCACCTGCTGTATCTATTATCTAGTGCTAATCCCCTGCCTTTCCCCCACATCATACACATCATTAGCATCCATACGAAAATCCAATGCCCACTTGCATGCCTCAATTGAACATGCCTCTACCACATTTCCAGGCAGTGAATTCCATAAGCTAACTACTCGCTCACTGACCATAATCCTGATGTACTCAATGACTGATCATCCACACTAAAGTAGAGAATTCTGTTCAGACTGAAGAACTTTCTGCTCACCTCAGTCCTAAATGGCTGTCCCTTATCCTGAAACATTGTCTGCAAGACCAGTGCTTAGAATTATAGAATCCCTACAGTGTAGAAACTGGCCATTTAGCCCATCAGGTATGAAGTGACCCTCTGAAAAGCATCGCACATTGACCGACACTCCCACCCCCATCCTCATAACCCCACATTTACCATGGCTAACCCACCTAGTCTGCACGTCCCTGAACACTATGGACAATGTAGCATGGCCAATCGACCTAACCTTCACATCCTTGGACTGTGGGAGGAAACCAGAGCACCTGGAAGAAACCCACACATTTCAAGACATGAAAATTGTCATGGACACTCAGTGGGAGCTGGGAAAGTTGGCCGAGAATGGGAGAATTGAGGTTGGAGAAATCTGAGGGTGCTGGGTGGAGATCTGTGAGGGTTGGGAGAGTGGATTGCTGTGAGAGCAGGAGCAAATCAGTCGTAACAAAACTGAAGAAACGCTGTGACCATTGCTGCCTTTGGAAAGCTGTGCCCCAGAGAAACACCCTCCCAGCATCTGTACCGTCAAGCAGCTTGATTAAAAAAATGACCACATTGTGAATGACCTTTTGTAGCTGTATAGTGCTTCATGATAGAACGATAGAAACATGTTGCTGTGAAAGAAATTGTTCAGCCCAAGTATGCATTTGCCAGCATTTTGAAATCAGTCTCCAATCAGTCCATTCCTGGACTATAGGATCATGAAATTGTAAGATGTAGGACCTGAAGTAGGCCATCCAACCCATTGGGTTTGCTCAATGAGATCATGGTTGATCTGATAAACTTTCACTCTCTCTTCAAATGACTGCAAATATATATGAAATCCAATTTTGAACATTGATATTGAATCTGCTTCCACCACCTTCACAGGCAGGACATGCTCATGGAGATTCTGTGGGAGATTGACAGGGTGGATGTTTCTGGGAGAGACTAGAACTACAGGACACAGTTTAAAAATGAGACCTTTTTTTTCAGGGATCATTAATTTATGGAGCTCTCTTCCCTGAGGAATGGTGGAGGATAGGTCATTGATCATGTTTAAGGTTGCATTTGATCAATTCTTGATTGACAAGGGAGTCAAAGGGTATGGGGT
>NC_057735.1:9273165-9295205 GCF_004010195.1 Chiloscyllium plagiosum
GGGGGGGGGGGGGGGGGGTGGGATGGTGGTGGTTGGTAGACTGGAACATGAAGCTGAGGCCACAACCAGATTAACCCTTCAAATGCAGGGCAATCTCAACATGCAGACTTGCATGATAATATTCAAGTTAGATAGGCAAGTGTGGGGCTGGAAGAACACAGCGAGCCAGGCAGCATCAGATGGAGAAGTCAATGTTTCGGGTGTAACCCTTCTTCAGAACTCCTTCTTCAAGAAGGGTTACACCCGAGACATTGACTTCTCCACGTCCTGGTGCTGCCTGGCTCACTGTCTTCTTTCAGCCTCCTGCTTGTCTACCTTGAATTCCAGCATCTGCAGTACTTTTGCCTCTAACCAATGTTCAAGTTAGAAGCAGGCGTAGGAGCAAATTATTGCAGATGCTGGAATCTATTCTGAAAGCAAAAAATGTTGGAGATCACAGCAGATCAGGCAGCATCCATGGAGAAAGAGCAAGCTAACATTCCAACCTCATCAGAAAGTCTCCCCATGGATGCTGCCTGATCCTCTGTGATCTCCAGAATTTGTTGTTAGTAACAGGTATAAGGCTACTAAACCCCTTGAACCTGCTCAGCCAATCAATAAGATCATGGATGATCTGATCACTCTACATCCCATCTACCCTCAATAAGCTTTCGTCCTCCTTCTTGTCAAGAATTTATCTACCTCTGCCTTAAAAATATTCAAAGACTCTGGCTCCACTGTTTTTTAAGAGGTGGGGAATTCCAAAGATTGACAATGCTCTGTGAGGAATACATCCTCCTCACCTCTGTCTTAAATGGACAATGATGTGGAGGAGCCGGTGTTGGACTGGGGTGGACAAAGTTAAAAATCACACAACACAGAATTCTGTGTCTAATGGTCCTGCTCCACAGCGGCCTGATGAAGGAGCAGCGCTGTGAAAGCTAGTGCTTCCAAACAAATCTGTCGGACTCTAACATGGTGTTGTGCCTTGTTTTGAAAAGGAAAACCCTAGTTCTAGATTGACCCACAAGAGGAGACATCCTTTCCACATCCACACGGTCAAGTCCCCGCAGGATCTTATATACAGTCATAGAGTCATAGAGATGTACAGCACGGAAACAGACTCTTCATTCCAACTTGTCCATGCCGACCAGATATGCCAACCCAATCTAGTCCCACCTGCCAGCACTGGACCCATATCCCTCCAAACCCTTCCTATTCCTTTATCCATCCAGATGCCTTTTAAATGTTGCAATTGTACTGGCCTCCACCACTTCCTCTGGCAGCTCATAATGTTTCAATTCAGTTACCTATTACTCTTCCAAATGTCAGCTGGTACAAGCCTAGACTGTCCAACCTTTCTTCATGAGATCATTTGCCCTTTCAAGGTATTAGTCTGGTAATAAAAACAGCAAGTGTTGGAGAAACCCAGCAGGTCTGACAGCTACTGTGGAGAAGGAAGCAGAGTTAACATTTCAGGTATGGTATGACTCTTCTTCTGATTCTGAACGTCAAGCTAAATCAGCTGCATTCAGATTTTTGGCATCTACACTACTTAGCTTTTATATTAGCTTGGTAAGCCTTCTACAAACTGTTTCCAAAGTATTTCCACCTTTCTTTAAGTAAAGAGACCAATTCTGTCAGGTTTACTTTAGTGATGGAAAGGAATAGGTGTACTCCACCGGGTAAGAGTTACAGCTGGGGGAAGGGAAATTATGATGCAATTACAAAAGATTTAGGAAGCGTAGAATGGGGAAGGAAACTTCAGGGGATGAGCATGTTAAAAATGTGGAGCTTATTCAAGGAAAAGCTCCTGTGTGTTCCAGATAAATATGTACCTGTCAGGCAGGAAGGAAGATGTAGAACACTTGAGCCATGGTTTATGAAGAAAGTGGAATCCCTGGTCAAGAAGAAGAAGACGGCTTATGTTAGGACAAAATGTGAAAGCTCAGTTAGAGCGCTTGAGGGTTACAATGAAGTCAGGAAAGACCTAGAAAGAGACCTAGAAAGAGAGCTCAGAAGAGCCAGGAGGAGACATGAGAAGTTGTTGGCGGATAGGATCAGGGTTAACCCTAAGGCTATCCAGAGGTATGTCAGGAATAAAAGAATGACGAGAGTTAAATTAGGGCCAATCAAGGATAATAGTGGGAAGTTGTGTGTGGAGTCAGACCAGATAGGGGAAGCACAAAATAAATATTTTTCGACAGTGTTCACTATAGAAAGTGAAAATGTTGGCGAGGAAGATACAGAGAAACTTGCACCTAGACTAGAAGAGATTGAGGTTCACAAGGAAGAGGTACTAGAAATACTGCAGAGTGTGAAAATAGACAAGTCCCCTGGGCCGGATGGGATCTATCCTAGGATCCTCTGGGAAGCAAGGGAAGAGATTGCCGAGCCTTTGGCATTGATCTTCAAATCATCATTATCTACAGGAATAGTGCCTGAGGACTGGAGGATAGCAAATGTGGTTCCCTTGTTCAAGACAACCCTGTTAATTACAGACCAGTGAGTTGCACTTCAGTTGTTGGTAAAATGTTGGAAAAGGTTATAAGAGTTAGGATTTATAACCATCTAGAAAAGAATAATTTGATTAGGGATAGTCAGCACGGTTTTGTGAAGGGTAGGTCGTGCCTAACGAATCTTATTGACTTTCTTGACAAAGTGACCAAGCAGGTAGATGAGAGTAAACCAGTTGATGTGTATATGGATTTCAGCAAGGCATTCGATAAGGTTCCCCACAGTAGGCTATTGTACAAAATGCGGAGGAATGGGATTGTGGGAGACATAGCAGTTTGGATCAGTAATTGGCTTGCTGAAAGAAAACAGAGGGTTGTAGTTGATGGAATATGTTCATCTTGGTGTCCAGTTACTAGTGGCGTACTGCAAGGGTCGGTGTTGGGTCCACTGCTGTTCATCATTTTTATAAATGACCTGGATGAGGGCTTAGAAGGGTGGGTTAGTAAATTTGCGGATGACACTAAGGTCAGTGGAGTTGTGGACAGTAACGAAGGATGTAGTAGGTTGCAGAGAGACATAGATAGGATGCAAAGCTGGGTTGTGAGGTGGCAAATGGAGTTTAATGTGGACAAATGTGAGGTGATACACTTTGGACAGAGTAATCGGAATGCAAAGTACTGGGCTAATGGTAAGATTCTTGGGAGTGCAGATGAGCAGAGAGATCTCGGTGTCCAGGTACACAGATCCCTGAAAGTTGACACCCAGATTGACAGGGTTGTTAAGAAGGCATACAGTGTTTTGGCCTTTATTAATAAAGGGATTGAGTTCCGGAACCAGCAGGTTATGCTGCAGCTGTGCAAAGCTCTGGTACGGCCACACTTGGAGTATTGAGTACAGTTCTGGTCACCGCATTTTTAGAAGGATGTGGAAGCTTTGGAAAGGGTGCAGAGGAGATTTACTAGGATGTTGCCTGGTATGGAAGGAATGTCTTACGAGGAAAGGCTGAGGGCCTTGAGGCTGTTCTCTTTAGAGAGAAGAAGGTTGAGAGGTGACTTAATAGAGACATACATGATAATCAGAGGGTTATAGTGTAGGTGGGATGGGCTTCAGATTAGTATGATAGGGCGGCGCAACATCAAGGGCCGAAGGGCCTGTACTGCGCTGTAATGTTCTATGTTCTAATACTATACACAGTATTTAGATGTAGTCTCAGGGGACTGAATGGTCAATTTCATATGTTTGCTCATAAGATGCTGTATAAATATAAGTTCTATTCTTTCTATCTTTGTACGTTTCAACATTGACTGCATTTCAGAAGTACCTCATTGACTGCAGACCATATTGTGACATCTTGAAGTTGTGAATATATAAATGCAGGTGTTTCCTTCTTTATGTCATCCACTCCTCTGCATTATTGGTAACCACAAACTTCACATTCCCAGAATGATGGTTCATACCTCCACCATGGCTGTGTTACTAAGCTGGATGTTGTCAGAAGAGAAACAGCCTCAATGATTGTGGCCTTTTCCGTATCAATAACAAAGCAGAAGCCTCAGCAATTCTGTTTTTGAAATGTTGCCACCTGTGCTGAAACACAGCAGCACTACAATTACAGTTGAACATAGAAAGAAAATAATTCTAATCGAAGTGTTTTGGAGCTGGCCAATAATTAGACCCTAGTAATGCATTAAGTACATAGGTCACCTACCTGGCAGAAATGATAAGTGACGTGCACTGTCATGCGGAAAGGCTGAAGCTCTGTTAACTCTTTGGTTGTTTACAGGCAGATTTTACAGTGTTTCTGACAGGCTTAGAGATTTCAACAGCAAAATGTTAACAGTCCTCTCACTCTCCCTCACTCAAGAGTCTGACTGAGAGCTACTTTGAATATATTAAAAATAGAAAAGAGGAAACTAGGCTGGATCTTGTGATTTCATGGAAAGACCATTCAGCCCATCGAGCCTTCTCTGCCATTCAATGTGACCATGGTAGACAGGCAGGAGGCTGGAAGAACACAGCAAGCCAGGCAGCATGAGGAGGTGCAGATGTCAACGTTTTGGATGTAACCCTTTTCTAATTCAATGTGACCATGGCTGATGGAATTCATCAGTGCCCTTTATGTGTCCCAACTGCATAATCCCAGTCATCAGAAATCTTTCAATCTCCTAAACATTTTCAAAGACTGACGTTGCACTGCCCCCTGTTGCAGACAATTCCAAACGTTCACAACCCTTTGAATAAAATAGTTTCTCCTCATCTTGGACCTAAGTGGCATCCTCTTTTGTGTGTCCCCTGGTTTTAGGTTCCCCAACCAGGAGGAATATCTTACCTTCAACTCTAAATAAGTTTATCAAGCCTTGTTCCCCCATCTATCCCACTCCCCCTGAAATCATACAGAAGGCCAATTTTAATTTATTAATTATTTTCTTGCTGGCTTTTCTTCCTCTTCTTGATGCCTTGATACTTGCTGGAGTAAAGGTTGCACATAGAGTGACAGCTCTTCAGGATATCTCATCCAGGGACCCATTCCAAATGTGTTGAGAGCTAACATATCTGTGTTTCACATGTTGATTTTAATTTGATGCATTATTGTCACGTGCATCTAGGTACAGTGAAAGGCTTTGTTTTGCATCCATGGCAGACCATACCATACAAAGACCATAGGGAGATGGAACAGAGCATGGAACACAAAATTACAGCTGCAAAGAAGGTGCACAAACAGCAAGTTCAACATTAGATTTAAACTTGAGAGGCCCATTCATAAGTCTAATAACAGCAGGAAAGAAACTGTTCTTGAACTTGTTGGCACGTGTGTTTATGCTTCTGTATCTTCTGCCTGAAAGAAGAGATTGGAAGAGTTTATAACTGGGGTGCATTAGGTTTTTGTTTATGTTAGTTGCCCTTCCAAGGCAGCGAGGATTATAGATGGAGTCAATGGATGGAAGGTTAGCTTGCATGATGGACTGGGCTGTGTTCTCTGTAGTTTCTTATAGTCCTGGACAGAGCAGTTGCTGTGATTTGGAGATAGTGAGAACTGCAGATGCTGGAGAGTCAGAATGGATAAAGAGTGGAGCTGTAAAAAGTACAGCAGGTTAAGTAGCAAGCCGTGACAGAATCCATCAAGATAGAATTCTTTCTATGGTGCATTTGTAAAAGTTGGTGAGAGTCATTATGGACATTCTGAATTTTCTTGCCTCCTGAAGAAGAAGAGGTGTTGTTGAGCCTTCTTGACTGTCTTATTAATGTGGGTGGTCCAGGACATGTTATTGGTGATTATCACTCCCAGGAACTTGATGCTCTCGACCATCTCCACCTCAGCTCCAATGAGATAGATAGGAGATTCAGATAGTTTGACTACAGGGTATTAGAAACCAGCTGTGGTTGGTAGTGCTACTGCCTTTGAGCTTGGAGAGATGTACCATTTCTAAGATTTGAATATATGGTCTGACTAATTGACTATTTGGTATGATACTGAAGGAGTGCTGTAAAATCCATGCGCCTATCCACACTCTCAGATGGATATCAAAGATCTCACAGAGCTATTCAAAGAGGAAGAGGAGGTCTTTATAGTGTTCTGACAATATTTATTCCACCGCTACAAAACGATTTGTATCAGGAACCTCTTAATCCGGCAGTTAAATGCCCCACCACTGAGTTATACCCCCTCAGATGGATTGAAGGAGCTGTTTGGTTAAAATACATGATTGTCATGTGAAGGAACAATTGTGTGAGCAAGAAAACTGTAACAAAAGCAAAGAACTCCAAATGCTGGAAACCTGAAATGAAAACAGAAACCCAGCAGGTCTGGCAGCATGTGTGAAGAGAGAAACCGAGTTAACATTTCGATTTGAGTAAGGCTTCTTCGGAGCTAAAGTTTTATGCACTTGGTGCATGTGCACATTGGTGTAATCAGAAAAAAGACAGGAAGAACTTGCATTTATAGCACCTTTCTCTGTGACTCATTTCCTCACTATCCCCATCAATGCAAGCCCCAAACAGGGGATGCCTCCAGAGTCTAGATTAGAGTGGTTCTGGAAAAGCACAGCAGGTCAGGCAGCATCCGAGGAGCAGGAAAATCGATGTTTCGGGCAAAAGCCTTTCATCAGGAATGAGATGCCCCTAGGCCCTATCAATGGTTCGGGACAGAAAACACTGGAGATTGTAAGCCGAGTCATTAGACAGCACCTCCCAAACCCGTAATCACTATTGCCTAGGTCAGCAGATACTTGAGACCACCAGCTGCAGGTTCTCCTCCAAGCCACTCACCATTCTGAGTTGAAAATGTGTCATCGTTCATTCCCTATCTCTAAGCCAAAATATTTGAAACTCCCTCCCTAACAACACAATGGGTCTAGCTACTCCACACGGACTCCAGTGGTTCAAGAAGACAGCTGACCATCACCTTCTCCAGGGTAATTAGGGATGGGCAATGAATGCTGACTTAGCCAGTGGAATATTTATTCCACGAACGGATAAAAAAACATTAAATCCCTTGATTGGGTAAGCAGAAAAATATTGTATGCCTTGAGCAAGTCCTGTCATGTGGTAATAGTGGCAGAAATGAGTCTTCTTATCAGACTGAACATTATGTACTAGGTGTGCCCTGTGTTATCAGAGCAATATAAATCTAATCACATTGAGGGAGGCACAGTCTTGTTTACACCTGGAAAAGCATGCAACAGGAGCTATAGACTGCCCTGGTGTTGCAGTGGTAGTGTCTCTTCATCTGGGTCAGAAGGTCAGTTTTCAAACCCTACCTGCTGTAGAGATGTGTAATAAACCAGGTTGATCAGAATAAATTTACAATAAAAGCTGTTGCAGCTCTGGTGTGCATTGAATAGTCATAGATTGCCCATGGAATCCTGGGAAAAGAGGAAATTGTTCTTTAGAGCACGTAATTCAGGTTTGTATAGGCCCAGCGTTGACAGTTTATTCAGATCAGTTTAGTATTAGGTCTTTAGACTTGTACACAGGCCTCTTGAAAGGTCAACTTTGTAATATTTTTGTTGGTACCTTTTGCGGACTTGTTCATGCTTGTATATAGTATAGACAGTTTTAGCTGCCCCTACAACACTTTCTCAACATTACTGGACTCAATAGCTTACTCAGTAGGGAGTTTATTTCAATACAGAGTGTCTTCCGAGCTTCAGATAATCCATTGTAAACACAAAAGCCCTAGTTGGGAGTTGCTTGACAACTAGATTGATATTTAACCTGAGGCGGCTGAACGTTAGCTTCGCTAAATTAAAATTAATCATTAACCTCATGGAGTTATGGAAACTGGGCAGGTTGCCTCAGTATAAAGAGCTTGTGTCTAAACATACAGAGCTCAGCAGTGCATATTGCATATGACATTGCTTTATAAATAGCTCTGATGAAGGCACTACTTTCTACTTCTGTCAACTACAATTTATTTATCTTGACTGACTTTAGGTTGGATTTAAAATTTGGCTTTAGAAATCTAACTCCTTAAAGAAATCTCAGACTGGAGCCTTTGCTTGATCTACATGGCTCCAAGATGGAACAAAGGATGGATCAAGTACACCAGCATTGCTTAAGTGATCCTGGTGCTAGAAGAGTGGCTGGGTTTAAGGTTTAAGTTGACAATAGGCAAATGTCCTGTTCATCGCTCATCCCACTTGCCCGCCCATTTGTCTGCCCACCAGATATCATTCCCCTCACCCCTATTCTTCCAATATTCACAGTCCACTGAGAATCTTTGTCTCTTTTGTCTCCATGTTGGATGGCACGGTGGCTCAGTGGTTAGCACTGCTGCCTCACAGCGCCAGGGACTCAGGTTCAGTTCCATTCTCAGGCGACTGTCTGTGTGGAGTTTGCACATTCTCTCCGTGTCTGTGTGGGTTTCTGCCTGGGCCTCTGGATTCCAAAGTTGTGCAGGTTAAGTGGATTGGCCATGCTAAATTTCTCATAGAGCCCAGGATGTGCAGGCTAAGTAGATCAGCCATGGGAAAAGCAGAGTTAGGGTAAGGGAGTGGGTATGGGTGGGATGCTTTTCGGAGGGTCAGTGTGAACCCGATGGGCTGAATGGTCTGCTTCCACACTGCAGGGAATTCTATGATTCTGTTTTGGCCAATATGTGAAATTGTTGATCCATCCATGCTTCCAATGGCTCACCTTCTTAGTCCATACAGTTCCACCAGTCCCAACAATAAACTGCATCCTCAAAGTAGTAGTATGGCACTTCACAGGGGGATTGAACTGATTTGACACAGAACCACATGAAGGATTACTAGGCCTGGAGCCTATTGTCTAGTTTCAAGGAACAACTTAGAGAAGAGAGAGTCAGATGGTTTAGGGGAGAGAACC
Organism: Chiloscyllium plagiosum; assembly: GCF_004010195.1. Taxonomy (NCBI): domain Eukaryota; kingdom Metazoa; phylum Chordata; class Chondrichthyes; order Orectolobiformes; family Hemiscylliidae; genus Chiloscyllium; species Chiloscyllium plagiosum. Next base: position 9,281,929 of record NC_057735.1, read on the forward strand.
CCAAAACTCAGTGACAAGGCATCTGATGGCTCAGCAGCCCTCGGTAGAGAAATTGAAATGGAGGATGTGCAAGTGGTCAGAATTGGATGCACGCAGTTAAGGCAGTGTAAGTAAATTAATTGAACTTGAAATTTCATTTGGGATTTCTCTCTTGTGCCATTGGAAGAAGGCAGAGAGCCAGTGTGAAAATGCTAGAAATCGTGTATAATTTCAGGGCTACTATTTATAAACCTGACGCAGCAGGGGATATAGAGTCATTGAGTCATAGAGATGTACAGCATGGAACAGACCCTTCGGTTGAACTCGTCCAATAACCAGATATTCCGAAAAGACCACTCCCTCCGTGACTCCCTCGTCAGGTCCACACTCCCCACCAACCCAACCTCCACTCTCGGCACCTTCCCCTGCAACCGCAAGAAGTGCAAAACTTGCGCCCACACCTCACCCCTTACTTCCCTCCAAGGCCCCAAGGGACACTTTCATATCTGCCACAAATTCACCTGCACCTCCACACACATCATCTATTGCATCCGCTGCACCCGATGTGGCCTCCTCTATATTGGGGAGACAGGCCGCCTACTTGCAGAACGTTTCAGAGAACACCTCTGGGACACCCGGACCAACCATCCTGTTCCTTGGATGCTGCCTGACCTGCTGCGCTTTTCCAGCAACACATTTTCAGCTCAGATATCCCATGCCAACCTAATTTAATCCCACCTGCCAGGACCCGGCCCATATCCCTCTAAACCATTCCTATTCATATACCCATCCAGATGCCTTTTAAATATTGCAATTGTACCAGCCTCCACCACTTCCTCTGGCAGCTCATTCCATACACGTACCACCCTCTGCATGAAAAAGTTGCCCCTTGGGTCTCTTTTGTATCTTTCCCTCTCACCCTAAACCCAAGCCCTCTAGTTCTAGCCTCCACTACAACCTCTGGCATCTCATTCCGAGTGATGCTAAAATCATCATTAATTTCTGGAAAATAATAGTCTCCAGTCAATACATCAGGACCTAATTAGATGTTCAAAGATAGTTCAGGATGCATATGAAATTCAACACTCAGGTAGACAACCATATGTCACACTGCTTTCACTACGGAACATTAATGAAACTTGTTTTCATTCATTCATTTTTGATCTTTTCAGACTCTATATTATTTAACTCCTTACAGACTCTTTCTAATTTTATTAGTTTCCAAAGATTTGGGCATCATCTCTGTAATTGTCTGCATTCTAAATAAATCTAATTAGTGGTACAGACCAAATAAATGATCTGGCAATGAATCACCTTTCAGAGTAGGCAGGAAAATGTGGTATGCTATTCATTGATTTTTAGGGATAATTGTTAGGAACATAAGAGCAGGAGTAGGCCATTCAGCCCATTGAATCTGCTTCACTATTCAATGTAATCAAGGCTGATTATCCACTTCCATGTCTTATTCTCACAATATCATTATATCATTGGTACTTAGAAATCGGTTACTCACGGAATCATGCAATCCCTACAGCGTGGAAGCAGACCATTCAGCCCATCGAGTCCACACCAACCCTCCGAAGTGCATCCCACCTAGACCGACCCCCCCTTATCCTATTCCTGTAACACGGCCAATCCGCCCAAACTGTACATCCTTACAAGCACAACTGATTGCCCTCTGGGGTAGAGAATTTCAAAGCCTCATAACTCTTTATGAAAAAGAAACTCCTCATCCTGCTCCTAAGTGGCCTCCTCCTTACTGTGAAATTGTGTCCCTGATTTTAGACTCCCCAAGGAACCCCCAAGATGTCAGGTGTCCAGAGTTTCCCATTTTTTTCTCCTCTTCTTAAAAGAGTGAGACGACACTGGCTACCTTTTAATCTGCAGGAACCATTCTGAAAAGTATAGGATTTTGGAAGATGATGACCAATTTATTCACTATGTCCAAAGATATCTCTTTCAAAACTGGTGATGTAGAATATCAGGTTCTGGGGATTTATAAACCTTTAATCCCATTAATTTCTGCAACATAGACTTTTTCCTTCACTTTCTCATTCTCCCTTGTTCCTTGGTATTCTGTTTCTGGAAGTTGCATTGCACCTTCCTCAGTGAACACAGATACAATGTTACCATTTAGCCTCTGTCATTTTGCTTTTGTTCCACATTGTACATTCTCATGGCTTTATTTGTGGTGATCCCATTTTTGTTTTGGCCAAATTTTTCCTTTTCACTTAACTGTAGAAACACCTGTGTTCCATTTTCATGTTGGAAGGCCGCATTATGTTAGTTAGATTAGATTAGATTACAGATGTGGAAATGTGTTGCTGGAAAAGCGCAGCAGGTCAGGCAGCATCTAGGGAACAGGAGAATCGACGTTTCGGGCATTAGCCCTTCTTCAGGAATTGAACCCGGGTCTCTGGTGCTGTGAGGCAGCAGTGCTAACCACTGGGCCACCGTGCCGCCCACTAGTTGTAATCTAATAAGGCCACATCAAAGAAACTTCAATTATATATTCTTCAAACTTCACATTTTTTTAGTTGTGGCGGTCAGTCTGTGAGGATTATTTCGTTGAATTTTCTTTTACATTCTGGTATTTTAAATACATTCATTTTAAGATTAAAATAAAAATAATAAAGGACGAAAAAACATATTAATAAAAAATAAAAGATTTGTTCTGCAAAATATGGATTCATTCAAAAGGCCACACACGATGGCCAAGAAGGCCGCATGTGGCCTTAAGTCCATCGGTTCCCCACCCCTGTAGATCATAGATTTCCTACAGTGTGGAAACAGGCCACTCAGCCCAACAGGTCCACACCGACCCTCCGAAGAGTAACCGACCCAGACCCATTCCCCAACCCTATTACTATAGATTTGCCCTTTACTAATGCACCTAACCTACACATCCCTGAACACTATGGAAAATTTAGCCATGGCCAATTCACCTTATCTGCACATCTTTGGTCTGTGAGAAGAAACCAGAGCACCTGAGGAAACCCACGCAGACACAGGGAGAATGTGCAAACTCCACACAGACTGAAGCCCGAGGCAGGAATCAAACCTAGGGTCCCTGGCCCTGTGAGGCAGCAGTGCTAACCACTGAGTCACCATGCCATTTAATGTTCATTCACACTGTTACTCTCTCTTTCTTTATCATTGTCTTGGTCCTTCTTTGCCATATTCTAAAATCGTCCCAATCCACATTTATTACTATTTCTTACAATGTTCTTAGTCTTTTATTTTAACCTTGTACTATCCTTAACTCACTTAGTTAGCCAGGTTTGAATAATTTTTAGGAGGTTTTGCACTTTGAAAGAAAATATAGTTGCTTAAACTATGTAATAACCCAGTGCCTATGTACCTCTGTACTTCTTAATCCACCTCAACCAATTTGCTTTTATAATTTCCTTTATTCAAATTTAATACCTTGGCTTCTGATTGAACTACCTAACTCCTCACATAATGTAAAATGTTGGTTAAATTCATGGCATGAGCTGAAAATGTGTTGCTGGAAAAGCGCAGCAGGTCAGGCAGCATCCAAGGAACAGGAGAATCGACGTTTCGGGCCTTCTTCAATCCTGAAGAAGGGCTTATGCCCGAAACGTCGATTCTCCTGTTCCTTGGATGCTGCCTGACCTGCTGCACTTTTCCAGCAACACATTTTCAGCTCTGATCTCCAGCATCTGCAGCCCTCACTTTCTCCTCGTAAATTCATGGCATCCCTTTTAAGAATCATAGGATAGTAAAGCACAGAAGGAAGCCTTTTGGTCCATTGATCTATGCTGGCTCTATTGCAGATCAATCCAGCTAATCCCAGTCTCCCACTCTCTCCCTCTATTCTTTCATTTTTTTTATTTTTCAAGTATTTATACCATTCTCTTTTGAAGGCTAATGTTGAATACTTTTACACCAAGTTATTAAGCAGTGCATTCCAAATCCTCAAACAAATATTTCACGAAAAAATCTCTCTCATGTTCCGTATGGATCCTTTGCTGATCAGTTACAGCATGTATAAAGATGCAGGTATCAGTTCATTAGGAACTTTCTTCTGAATCAAACTACTTTCTGCAGTTAAAAGCTTTTGGAGAAAGTCTGTGTTGGAAAATGATTGACAGAAGTTAAAGTCGCAGTTGACCGTTTTCACCTGCAGTTTCTGGCTGGATGGCAAGGCCTGGTGTGGCATTGTAGGTTTCAAGAACATCCATACAGCATTGCCGAAGGCAGCAGGAGTAGGGTGGGAGCATGACTTGTAGATATGGGAAACATGATGGGTCAGTGCGCCAGGTGAATTCTGGGAAGGAGGCTCTTATTAATGGTGTTATATTTTCCCGTAATACCATGGAAAATAATTTATCTGTGCAATGACGTCTTTCATCCATATCACAGTTCAATCCTGCCCTGGAAATGTGCGCAGAAAGCTGTCCTTGTGCTGCACAGCTTTTGTACACAGGACAAAGGTGAAAGTGAGGACTGCAGATGCTGGAGATTAGAGTCAAGATTAGAGTGGTGCTGGAAATGCACAGCAGGTCAGGCAGCATCCGAGGAGTAGGAGAATCGACGTTTCAGACAGGTGCACTTCCTGAGTGGGGTGTGTGCGTGTGTGTGTGCACTTCATGAGGACAATGAAAGAAAAATGAAGAATAACTAAGCTGTCAGTGCTGGGATTAAACACTCTTCTTTCTGATTTTAGCACAAGGTGATTTTTCTCACCTACCCTTTTATGGTGGCAGGAGGAGAGTGACCTTTTGTAGCTAACTAGCCCCAAACAGATGAATAAATTCAGCCTCTCTCTTTATGCCATTGGACACAATAATTGGACCTCCCATTGTTTCTAATCATTTGTAGGATGTGGGTGTCACTGGTTTAGTCCAGGATTTCTTCACTATCCCTAACTGACCTTGGGAAGGTCAACGCACAGTGTTAGCACTGCTGCCTCACAGCACCAGGGAACTGGGTTCAATTTCGCCCTTGGGTGATCATGCAGAGTTTGCACATTCTTCCTGTGTCTGCGTGGGTTTCCTCTGGGTTATCCGGTTTCCTCCCACAGGTCAAAGGTTTGCAGATTGGGTGGATTGGCCATGTTAAATTGCCCATAGTGTCCAGGAATGTGCAGGCTCGATGGATTAGCCATGGGAAATGCAAGTTTACAGGCTCTTTGGAGGAGCAGCGTGGACAAATGGGCTGAATGGCCTGTTTCCACAATGTAAGAATTCTATGACAGTGATGGAAATTAGAATGTTCCAAGATTACAGTTCTCTTTCTGTAACACACTTGAGAAATTTGCCAACAAATATCTTCTTTATTGACTGCAAAGAATGTTGGGTCACCCTGAGGTAATAAGATTTGTTGTCTTAAAAGCAAGTCCTTTCGTTGTTTTTGTGGAGAGAATTTAGGCTGGTCAATACTGTCCCTAAGTTCACACCAATCACAACATCATTGAAATGGAGAAATGGAAGTCCGCTTAATGTACCAACATTTCCATAGTTAAATAAATTGATTAGATATGCATCTCACACTTTGCTCTCTGTAAAAAGTCCATTCCACTCTCCCAGTTTCTCTGAGTCCATCAGATCTATTCTAATGATACTACAATCTGCAGGGGGTGGGGGTTCAGAAATATCTACTTTTTCTCCGCAACTGAGGATTCCCTGCCTCTGTGGCCGACAGGGTTCTCAGCCATGTCCCAACTCTTCTCTTTCTGCTCTCACTCCTTTTCTGCCCTCATATCACACTGATAGGGTCACCTTGGCCCTCCCATTCCACCTCCCCACCTCCGCAGCATCCACAGCTAAAGGATCACTAACCACCTTTTCTGCCAGCTTCAGTGAGATGTCATCACCAGATAAATATTCCCCACCCCTCTCTTTTCAGTGTTGCACAGGTACTGTTCCCTCTGGACACTCTGGTCCACTTCTCCTCCACTCTCAACATCTCCCTACATCCTCATGGCACCTTCCCCTGCAATCGCAGAAGGTTTAACACCTCCCCGTTTGTTCCTCCATCCTCAGTATCCAAGGTCCTAACCACACTGTCCAGGTGAAGCAGCAGTTTACTTGCACTGCACACAATCTAGTCTACTGTATTTGCTGCTCACAATGTGGCCTCCTCTGCACTGGGGTGACAAAACACAAACTGGGTGACCCCTTCACAGACCATTTATGCTCTTTGTGCAAAAGAGACCCTGACTGCCACTTTAACACATCACAGTGCTCCCTGGTCAATATTTCTGTCTTGGGCTTCCTGCATTGCTCTAGCAAAGCTCTGGAATAACAGCATCTCATTTTCTGCTTGGAATCCTGCAGCCTTCAGTTCAGGACTCAACATTGAGTTCAATAATTTTAGAGTCTGGAACATCTTCTTCCATTTCCATTACCCACCCCACACCCCAAGCTTTGTCATCAAGTTTACCTTTGTCATCAAGTGGGCTGCTGTTACTACAGTCAACCCATTTTCATCTAATTATTGTACTTATTAACAGCTTTTCTCCTTATCATAATGCATCCCTTTTTTTGTCTAACTGTCTCCATCTCCACTTATCCTCTAACCCCTTTACATCACTCCTAACCAGCCCCTCTTACCCACTGTCTTCAGCTTATATACCATCTCTTCTTAGCTACTACTAGTTCTGAGGAAGGGTCACTGGATCTGAAATGTCAACTCTGCTTTCTCTCCACAGATCCTGCCAGGCCTGCCGAGTTTCTCCAGCAATTCCTGTTTTAGTTTGAAATAAATAGGTTGTCTCATTTCCTACATTACAACAACAACAAAAATACGTAATTGGCTCTAAAATGTTTTAGGACATCCTAAGGTCACGATTGGTGCTTTATAAAGGCAATTTCCTCCTTTCTTTTGCCTGAATGGGCAAGAGACTCCTTTTTTAATATCTTGATGTGGTAGAAAGAGTAGAACTGAACAGTACACAATGGCTGTACAATGGGGCCCTATCAATTATACAATGAGATACAAACCACAGAATATTATTAATCAATGCAGAATTGTTGTATGCATCACAATAAAAGCTTACTTGGTTTTATTTTTCTGTAGTGATTCCAGTGATTAAATATTTAACTTGCTCTTGGAGAATAGAGGCATTGGTTTAAGAGTGTGTATGTTGCTAAATATGCACAGGGGTAGATTGCTGTTTGTCTCCAAATTCACTCAGTGATAACATCATAGAACATTATGGCACAGAGCCTTCTGGCTCATTATGATTGCATTAGTTCTCAAAGAACTCTCTTTTAAAAATAAAATATTCGGGGGACGCGAGCATTCCTGGTGAGGTCACCATTTGTTGACCTTAAGATCTAGTTATATCGATTGTCTTGCCCTTTACAAACTCTTTTTCAAAGGTTTCCTTTTTTTTCAAATTATTATCCCTTTTCTTTTAAGGACCATGAATTCTTCTTCCATCCCTATTTCCTGTGAAGTATTTCAGGTCCTAACAATATAATTTAAAAATCATCCTTCCCTTGAAATACAAAACAATTGTTAATAGATTAGCCAGTATTTTCTTTTATAATTAAAAATATTGGCTTGCCCAAAGTCTGTGCAATAAATCACACAATTCTGATACTCTCTAAGGTGCCAGGAACCCACCGAAAATGTCTTTTACCACCAATAGTGCAGTCAGTTCTGCTTTGAAATATTAGTCTGGATCTAATACTCACTCCAGCCCCCACTATTGCATTTATGCTGCCCTCTCCGCACTTCATGTCAGCTGTGATGAAGAGTCATCTAGATTTAAAATGTTAGCTTGCTCTCTCTCCATAGAGCTGCCTGACCCCCCCACTGATTTCCAACACTTACTGTTTTCAGTACAGATTCCAGCATTTGCAGTAATTGGCTCTCACTTTTCTGGGTTCTGTACATTTTAGATTCAGGAGTCAGAGTTTAACCAAATAGTTGGCCGGGAACTCATAACGGAGTTTATGATAGTTTATTAAGTCTACGAAGAAACTTCTTACCATCCAGGACAAAGCAACCCACTTACTTGGCACCACATCCACAAATATTAATTTCCTCCACCACCAACACTCAGTAGCAGCAGTATATACAATCTACAAGATACATTATGGAAATTCACCGAGGCTCCTTAGATAGCACCTTCCAAACTCATAACCACCTCCATCTGGAAAGATAAGGGCAGCAAATACATGGGAACACCACCACCTGCAAGTTTCCCTCCAAGCTACACACCAACCGGGCTTGTAAATATATTGTCATTCTTTCAGTGACACTGGGTTAATATCGTGGAATTAACCATAACCCTATCTCCCTCCCGAAGACAATGTGGGTCTATCTATTGAACAGGGACTGCTATGTTCTACCTATTGAACATGGAGTTCTTACCATCACCTTTTCAGGGGCAACTAGAGAATTTCTTGTGGGATGCAGGAGTTGCTGGCTGGGCCAGCATTTGCTGCCCATTTCTAGTTGCCCCTTGAGAAGATGGTGATGAGTTTTCATCTTTAAATGCTGCTGTCTGTGTGCTGTTGGAGTGGGAGTTCCAGGATTTTGACTCAGCGACAGTGAAGGATCTCCAGTATATTTCCAGGTCAGGATGATGAGTAGCTTGGAGGGGAGTGGTATTCTCTCCACGGACAATAAATGCAGGCTCATGGTCCATAAGGGAGAAAGTGAGGGCTGCAGATGCTGGAGATCAGAGCTGAAAATGTGTTGCTGGAAAAGCGCAGCAGGTCAGGCAGCATCCAAGGAGCTCTTGTTCCATAAGGTACAAGGACCAGAAAAACATATGACCTGTGACACATGTCAAAGTGGACGTTTATCCCTGAAGAATATATGGACGGTTGGCTTAGTGTTGATCTCTGTAGCTTGTAGTATCTCCTGTCTGCTCAGTGACCAAAATGTTAGAAAACGCTTGGCCTGGTCTTCCTCCAGCTGAAGATCAAACAACTGCAGAAGTAGGATTGTCTCCTACTTCTGAGCTCACATTAGTATATATTATTTCTGGATACTTTTTTGCACATCCTATGTTGAACATTTGTTCAAATACCTCGGACCAATGATCCCAGGACAGACATCCAAAGTGACACCTTTTCTGTTCATCACTTTAAACATGAGGTTTCCTTTTCATTACCTCATGCTGGGAGGCATTGTGATCCTTTACTTTAAAATATATTGCCATTTATTTTGTGTTACTGGGTAAGAATCCTGGAACTAAACCTAGAGGTAAGAGGGCACAAGCCTTGTCAACTGGGAATGTCATTATGGAAGTCCTCAGCTAGGAATCCTTAGAATTTCTAGGCATTGTTTTCTTGTTTTTCCAGAGAGAGGAGAATCCACCTTTCTGCCAGGTGGCTTCATGTTGTGTTCCTGGTTCCATAAGGATTATCTTTTATCTGACAGGATCTGAATCCAAAACACCTAACGCAACTCTTGGAATTCTACCCACGGAGCCAAGTCTTCCCCTGAAGGAGGAGTCATTTTCTTCGAAACCCTTCTCCACTCCTCTGAAGGTAATTAACGTCAGGGGACATAATAACCTTGGTAGGCCAGCTTGCAAAGAATGAGTTCAAAGTGCAAGATAGCGTGCAGGGTGTGGTTCGTTCCGACTGGTAACCAAAACAAACTTTCTCACCAAGAAGCTGTTTGAGGTCAGAGTCTAATTAAGATTCCATCTACTGGCGATCCCAGTTCAAGGAGCAATTTAATCCAAAAGCAGATTAATGTTCATTTTGCTGTTGTGCATACATCTCCACAGGTTACTTTATCGGTCCCTCAGACAGTAGGAACAAACAGAGCTCTGTAACACCAACTTACTACTGACAGCACCAGTGCCCGCCCACATACTGTTCCTCAAAAGAATGGTAAAAACAGTCCTCTTCCTGGAAGGAGCTAAGGGATCAATGATAGGGTTTGTGTTGGTGGGTGTGGGTGATAGATGCATTTAGGGTAGGGGGTCAGTGGCAAGTTTCTTCGCAGGATCTGAACATCACTGGCCAGGACAATATTTGTTACACATCCTCATAAGCCCAGAGCTATAAAGTCAACACCAAAATTGCTAACAGTAACTTCAAAAGTATCTATTTTTATGTTGCCCTGGGTCCCAATTGGATGGCCACTTGAAGGAAATAGTTATTTTCTAACCAATTTGTTTAATGATGCTAGCACACACCTCTGGGAACTTGAATCTAGAATACCTGACACTACCACTGTGCCACAAGAACCCCACACGAAGGAAAGAAACTTGCACAGCTACAGGATGGAGTGGGGAAATAGATCTCCACCCATTGCAAGGTAGAGTGCTACTTCAGAATCGATTCTGGGGAGAACCCACCCAACATTGGCTCAATAATCTATCATTCACCTGTACCTTAAGGTTCCTGAGGTAAGTTCGTAAAATAATCTACTACAGTAGCACCGTGGCAGCTAGTGGAATCTCACTCCGACTCAGACTTACTCAGGATGCAGAATGGCATAGAGCCAGAATTGACCTGAACGTCTAATCTGGAAATGGAATGGGAGGATGACTCTGTACCCCATAGAGAAAGACAAAGCAATGGGGATTAGTCAGGGATGGGAACAAAGTACACGCTTCAGAGAGAAGATAGGGTAGCACTTGGAAAGATAGGGAGTAACAGGCACCCTGCCATTTTCAGAATGTTTGATGAACAAGGGTCTCATCTGAGATGGTTGTGTCCTTACCTTTGGGCCAACAGGTCTGTGTTCAAGTGAGACTTGCCATGGAGAATGGGCACTAACATGTCTTAAGCACTGATATTAAAAAGGTACAGGTAATTTGGTATAAGCTAAGTTGGGCATTTCTTTCTTGAGAGAAGTTTTTTTTAAAGAAAAGAACAGCCTTTTCAAATAGATCTCACCTATTACAGAGAACCAACATGTACCTGATTGTCCCTGTGGCTTCCTCCTGTGACCTAATGACTCTATGACTCTTTAGAAATAGTTCTTTAGTAAGTACAATATAAAATTTATTAGCCAATGCATTTACCTATCGTCCAAAACTTGGCAACATTTACTGCAATATCACATTTACCAACTATCACCCATGATTAGTCTGAATCTGATATAGAAACTAATTTGCTTTTGATCTTAACTCTCTCATCTTGCCGTACCAAACCTTCTGTTGCTTTTCTCAATTCCTTCATGTATCCATACACCTGTACCATTCCCATAATTCCTGTCAACCAGGAAATGGATAATATTAATGCTGACTCTTTTCCTTTGCAGGATCCTGATCAGTGATAGCAATGTACAGAGATTATGGCAATCAACCTATTCCAGATTATGATGAAAACAATTCCCAGACCAAGTATGTCTCTGAACTTACATTTAATATGCATTGCTCATAACTATAGCTTCTCCCAGGTGCTGTGATCCAGTGGTACTGCCATTTGTTATTTGAGGTTGATGCTGGGGATGTGAGGTAAAAACAATGACTGCAGATGCTGGAAACCAAATTCTGGATTAGTGGTGCTGGAAGAGCACAGCAGTTCAGGCAGCATCCATCCCACTGGTACAGAAAATCTTGGTATGATATGAGTTAGCATATGTTGATTGCATTTTCATCTCAATTTGGGGTTAGAATGAGGTAGAAAGCTTTTGTTTAACTTCATAAGTAACAATCTTTTCAATCATTTAAGATTCATTATTCATTTACTCTTATTGAAAAGAAAGTAGTCAGGTTAAGAAAAACTAATCTCAAACAGACCCATTCAGGATGTAGGGTGGCATAAAGCTAGAACTGACCCAGAAGTCTTATCTGGAAATGGAATGGGAGGATGACTCTGTACTACACAGAGAAAGACAAAGCAATGGGAAGCAATCGTCAGAGATGGGAACAAAGTATGGGCTTCACAGAGGAGATAGTGTGGCAGTTGAGAAGATAGGGAGTAACAGGAACTCTGCCACTTTTGGAATGTGTGATAAACAAAGGTCTTGCTTAAAACAGACCATTTCAAAATTTGAGTAATGTACTGCCCAATGTATAAATATCTGATCAATCCTTTCTGAGGTGTACTTGTCCAATGTTTGCTCTATAAACTATCACTGACCTGTACCTTGAGGCGCCTGAGATTATTTCATAAAATAATCTACCACAACAATGCCACAATAGCTGGTGGAATTTAAAAGGATCTTGTCACATGACGGTATGGTCCTTACCTTTGGGCCAACAGGTCTGTGATTAAGTGTCACCCACCATGGAGAGTGTGCGCTAACATGTCTTAAATGCCAATATTAAAAAGACACAAGTAATTTGCTGTAAGGTGAGAAGGCATCTTTCTCAAAGAGACTTCTTTTTTTAAAGAAAAGACTGTTCAATTGTGTGTTATGACACAGCTGTGAGAACTTAAACTCAGCCATTCTGGGTCAGAGGTCAGAGGACATTGCCATAGCAACGCAAGACCCTGGCACCAGAGAGACAATTAGTTACAGAGCTTGAGGGGCAGTACATATGGCTCAATGAAGTCAGAGAGGCAATTATCCAGGTGGTATGTGCATCTGCTATGGTGTCACTCAAAGGATAGTTACTGATCTGCAATTAACATTTCTACAATTGAAGTATGGTAAGAAGACCAGACTCCCATAGGGCTGCTGTCTCATTAGAGAGAGATGACTGGTGGTGCATTTAACCTGCCTCATGCGAGGTGTGAGGTTGAATAAACAAGATCTTCATGGTAACTTCATGGTGTGATAATTGAACTCATTTTTTTAGTGTTTGTAGTATGTTCAATGCAGAGTGGAGGAGAGCATGCCATGAGCAGCATCAGGAATACATGAAAAAAAGGTGAAACTACCAAACAGGACTTCTTGCATACCAAACAGTATAAGCAGCAAGTCACAGTCAGACCTAACCAATCTCACAACCAACGGATGAGATCTAATCTCCGCCGTCCTACTACATTCAGTCATGAATGGTGGAGGATGATTAAACAACTCATTGGAGGAGGAGCCTCCACAAATATCCCATCCTCAACAATGGAAGACCCTAGCACATCAGTGCAAAAGGTAAAGCTGAAGCATTTGCAGCAATCTTCAGCTAGAAGTGCCAAGTGGATGATCCATCTTGGCCTCCTCCAGTGGCAGGAGAAAGTGAGGACTGCAGATGCTGGAGACCAGAGTTGAAAAATGCGGTGCTGGAAAAACACAGCAGGCCAGGCAGCATCCAAGGAGCAGGAGAATCGACGTTTCGGGCATAAGCCCTTCTTCAGGAATGAGGCTGGTGTGCCAAGCGGGCTGAGATAAAGGGTAGGGGGTAGGGAATTTGTGGGAGGGGCGCTGGGAATACGATAGGTGGAAGGAGGTGAGGGTGATAGGCC
>NC_057735.1:9295700-9336198 GCF_004010195.1 Chiloscyllium plagiosum
TCTAGGTAGCTGTGGGAGTCGGTCGGTTTATAGTAAATGTTCGTGTGGTCGCCCGAGATAGAAATGGTGAGGTCTAGGAAGGGGAGGGAGGAGTCTGAGACGGTCCAGGTAAATTTGAGGTCGGGGTGGAAGGTGTTAGTGAAGTGGATGAACTGTTCAACCTCCTCATGGGAGCATGAGGTAGCTGCGATACAATCATCGATGTAGCGGAGGAAAAGGTGGGGGGTGGTGCCAGTGTAGCTGTGGAAGATGGACTGTTCCACATATCCGATGAAGAGGCAGGCATAGCTGGGGCCCATGTGGGTGCCCATGGCTACTCCTTTGGTTTGGAGGAAGTGGGAAGATTGGAAGGAGAAGTTGTTAAGAGTGAGGACCAGTTCAGTCAGTCAAAGGAGGGTATCAGTGGAAGGGTACTGGTTGGGTCAGTGGGAGTGGAAGAAGCGGTGGGCTTGGAGGCCTTTGTGATGGGGGATGGAAGTGTATAGGGACTGGATGTCCATCGTGAAGATAAGGCGTTGGGGGCTAGCAAAGCAAAAATCAAGGAGGAGGTGGAGGGCGTGGGTGGTGTCCCGAACGTAGGTGGGGAGTTCTTGGACCAAGGGGGACATGACAGTGTCGAGGTATGCAGAGATGAGTTCGGTGAGGCAGGAGCAGGCTAAGACAATGGGTCGGCCGGGGCAGTCAGGTTTGTGGATTTTGGCAGGAGGTAGAAAAGGGTGGTGCGGGGTTGTGGGATTATGAGGTTGGAGGCGGTGGATGGGAGATCCCCTGAGGAGCCTCATCTTTTGCCTAGGAACCCTTCAACCACAGGGGATGAATGTAGATTTCTCCAGTTTCCTCATTTCCCCTCCCCCCTCCTTATCTCAGTCCCAACCCCTGGATTCAGCATCGCCCTCTTGACCTGCAATCTTCTTCCCAACCTCTCCGCCCCCAACCCCTCTCTGGCCTATCACTCTCACCCTCACCTCCTTCCACCTATTGTATTCCCAGCACCCCGCCCCCAAATTCCCTCCTCCCTACCCTTTATCTCAGCCCGCTTGACACACCAGCCTCATTCCTGAAGAAGGGCTTATGCCCAAAACGTCGATTCTCCTGCTCCTCGGATGCTGCCTGGCCTGCTGTGTTTTTCCAGCACCACATTTTTCAACTCCTCCAGTGGCCCCCAGCATCACAGATACCACTTTTCAGCCAGTTCAATTCACTCCATATAATATCAAGAAACAGTTGGAAGCACTGAATACTGTAAAAGCTATGGGCCCTAACAACATTCTGGCAATAGTACTGAAGACCTTTGATCCAGAATTTGCTGATCCCCAGCCACATTTTTCCAGTCCAGTTACAACCTTGACATCTAAAATGTGGAAAGTTACCCAGATAGGTCCTGTACACAAAAAGCAGTAAAAATCAAACCCAGTCAATTGCTGCTCCATCAGTCTACTGTCGAACATCAGGAACGTGATGGAAGGTGATTTCAACAGTACTATCGAGCAGCACTTGCTCAGCAATAACCTGCTCAGTTGCACCCAGGTTGGGTTCCATTAGAGCCACTCAGCTCCTGACCTCAGTACAGCCTTTGTTCAAATATGAATGAAAGAACTGAATTCCAGAGTTGAAATCAGAGTGACAGCCCTTGACATCAAGACTGCATTCTACTGAGTCTGCCATCAGGGAGCCCTAGCAAAACTGGAATCAATTAGTATCAAGGACCAAACTCTCCTCTGGACTCACGTCTGGCATATAGGAAAATGGTTATTGGAATTCAGTCATCTCAGCTCCTGGACATCTCTTCAGAAGTTGCTCAGGGTAGTGTCCTAGGCTGAACCATCTTCAGATACTTCATCAATGACCTTCCCTCCATCATAAGGTCAGAAGTGGCATGTTCGCTGTTGATTGCTCAATCTTGGGCACCATTCACAACCCCTCAGATACTGAAACAGTCCAAGTTGAAATACAACAAGGTCTGGACAATTTCCGGGCTTGGGTTGACAAGTGGCAATTAATATTGGTACCTGATGCCAAGCAATGACCATCTCCAGTAAGAGATAATCTAACAAACGCCCTTTGACATTCAGTGGCATTACTGTCTATGAATCCCCCACTATCAAAATATTGGGGATTTCCTTTGATTAGAGATTCAACTGGAATTGTCATACTATCTTTATGTTCATACATAGGATATGGATGTTACTGGCCAGGCCAGTACACATTGCCTATCCCTAATAGCCTGGAGGGCAGTTGAGAGTCAACCACATCATCTAATGATCAATCACTCATCCGAAATTAATTAACTCTTGATTGAAAACTGTAAAATAGATTACAAGTTTTGAAACAGACGTGACAACAATCCAACTGATTTCTGTGGGAACAGCTTGCAGACTAACTGCCAAGCAGAATCACAACATTGTGCACCCAGAGGACAGGCAGTCCTTAAAGATGAAATTTATTAAAGGCAAGATGTACAAACAACAACACTGAATTCATAATTTAAAAACTGATTGTTTATACAACTTTGAGGTGTTAAAAAATGGAGAGCCTGGTGGCAGGGTGAAGCTCCATTTTAGCACAATGGGGATATGTGGGAGAAAACAGAGCCTGCACTTATATAGCACCACTCATGACCTTAGAACACCTTCAAGTGTTTCACAGTGATTCTGAACATGGAGTACAATATATCAGGAGCTTACAAAGCAATTTGAGAAGAGTACAATTGCATCAATAAAATGCAATGAGGTTAGAAAGATAGTAATGTTGTAAGAGAGTTTGGGAGCTAGAACTGAGAGAAGGGTCGCTAATTGTCAAGCTTGCTCATATCCTAGCATATTTGGGTAAGAATTCTTGTCACTTAAAAAAATGAATTAAATATAACAAATAAATAAAACAAAGAGAGGATAGACCCTCTCTTTAGTTCTAATAGTCTAATCCTCCTCTTTGCATTCACTCTCATTTGTTGTCATTCAGTTCTGAACCCTTCCTCTCCAATGAAGTTTATTCTTAACTTTCCACAGCAAACAATCTGAATGAAGGGAGCCATTGATTATTTGTCTGAGTAAAGAGCATTCAAACCTTCTCGTCCATTCTGATACCACATAATCACACTGAACCAAATTATTCCCATTGATTAAAGTATCAATGAGGCCACAGTTCATTTCATAATCAGATCCAGGTGAGATTTCTTAAGCCTCAGCAGGAAAACCTGAGAGATCAAATAGGACACAATAACAGCTATTGGCCATTCAGCCCTTTAAACCTGTTCTCTATTTGATGTAACAGATTGAGCATTTCATTGTCATCACCCTGGCAATCAGAAATCTATCAACCTCTACCTTAATAATACTCAAAGACTGAGTCTCCACAGCCCTTTGTGATAAACAATTATATAGGTGCCCACAACCCTCAAATTGAAAAGGTTTCTCCTCATTTCATTTCTAAGTGACATTCCTCTTTATTTTTAAATTGTTCCCACTGGTTCTAGACTCTCCAACCAGTGGAAACATCTTACCTGCATCTATCCCTTTAAGTGCTTTGCAAGTTTCAATGAGATTGCACCTCATTCTTTGTGTAGATTAAGGGCCCAGTTTGCTCAAATTCTTTTCATAGGACAGTCCTATCATTCCTACGAACAAGTCAGAGAGATGTACAGCATGGAAACAGACCCTTCGGTCCAACCTGTCCATGCCGACCAGATATCCCAACCCAATCTAGTCCCAAGGCATTTTATTAACTAAGATAATATTTGATTAAGTTATTGGGAATATTCTGATATATGAAGTTCGGAATGTTCATGAGTTATTATGGCATATTCTGATGGCTTAGATTACACTTCAGAAAGTTATATCTTCAAGCTGTGTTAGAGAACCTGAGTACAGAATATAGGCTGACAGTCAGGTGCATTACTGAGGGAGCACTTCCTTAAAAATCAGATAGTGATGTTGATGGTCCACAACCACCTGATGAAGGAGCAGCACTTTGAAAGCTAGTACTTCCAAGTAAACCTGTTGGACTATAACCTGGTATTGCGTGATTTTCAAATCAGATGTGACACAGAGGGCCTGTCTGCCTCTACCGTTCAATGTTACAGATTCCCAGAGTGTCCTTCCCAAGTTTTTACTGGTTTCGATCACTTAATTAAGGTCACCCAAAACAGATTAACACAACACATCTACAGTTCATGGGATCTTACTGTGTGTGGACTCATTGACTGATTTACCTACGAAACAACAAAGGCCATCTCAAGCTGTGAGCTGCATTGGGATATCCTGTGAATGGAAAAAGTCCTACACCAATGCAGGTCTTTATCTTAGTGTTGTTTTCAGGCTGAATGATCTTGTATATACCAAAGCGAATTGTAACTAATTTGGTAGTAAAGTTGACATGTACTATATCAATCTTCATGTCTTCAGATGAAATTCCTCAGGTTGCTGGTCTAATAAGTGGCCTGTTAATTGCTAATAGCTGATGGCAATGTTACACATTTTAGTCCTGGTTTCTGTTGAGTTAGGTTAGTGCATTGAGGAAGGAGGTTATAAACTCCTGCTGACAGTCTAACAAACAACTTTCCAGCTCTCGAATTCAATGCATGTCGCCTTGTTGAGTCCCATCTGT
Organism: Chiloscyllium plagiosum; assembly: GCF_004010195.1. NCBI lineage: Eukaryota > Metazoa > Chordata > Chondrichthyes > Orectolobiformes > Hemiscylliidae > Chiloscyllium > Chiloscyllium plagiosum. Next base: position 9,300,303 of record NC_057735.1, read on the forward strand.
CGATAATGAAATGCTGCTTTAAAAAGGTAGGTCACGGGCTCATACATTGATATATTGCTGCTGTCAATTTTCTCAGCTTGACAAAGCTCATTTGTGTACCCTAGACTAATGCAATGAAATAAACAATCATGAAATAGTGGGCAAGAAACATCAGCCTCTTATTTTGATAAGCATGTTGTATTTATTTTTCTCGCTAGTGGGTTTCATCCTGAAAAACCTCCATTCCAAAGGTCCCAAAGCATCTCCAAGAGACCAAGTGCCAAATCAATTTATCGTAAGTGTTAGATTTTTGATACTGTATGAGTGAATCAAGGAGATCTTAGCTATAGCCATGGCTACTTGTATAATGCAGGTCTTTAACATTATGTCTGGCATCTTAAGCATTATTCTATCTAGTCTTCTCAGATATTCCTCAACGTCATTTGGAGTGAATGGAATTAATTAAATACTGGTGTTGGCAAAGGCGGAGAGCTCAAGAGAAGGCCAAAAAGGAGCACACACATAAAACATCTGACTGAAAATGCTTGTAGTAACTTCAGCCCTGTCACATTCTGGTCTCTGTTATTGTTGATAAAAATATAGATATGTGGAACCACCTCTGCTAGTTAGCTGCCTGATTGCACACTACTGTTCTCAACTGGGTGCAGCAGAGTTGAGGAACTTTGTCCCCATTCATGGATCATTGGATTGCAAAATTCCATCAATGACATTTTGCTTTTGCTACTGAACGTGTTTTGGGCTTTCCATTTTGGTTTCCCAGGAGCAGCACAGCTTTTTCACTCACAATAGGGTCTTCCCTATCCCTCAGTTAACAAGTGGCTCAGTGATTAAAACTACTGCCTCATAGCACCAGGGGCCTGGGTACGATTCTACCCTCAGGTGTCTGTTTGTGGGGAGTCTGCATATTTTCCCAATGTCTGTGTGGGTTTCCTCCTTTAGTCCAAAGATGTGCAGGCCAGGTGTATTAGCCATGGGAAATATAAGGTAGTGGGAGTGGGTCTGTGTGGGATGCACTTCACAGAGATTTGGTATGGTCTTGATGGGTTAAACAGCCTGTTTCCACACCATAGGGATGCTATGATTCTCTTTTGCCACCAGGCTTGGCAGTGATGGCAAAGTGAGGGATTTTCTTGTTAATGAGGGTTATGTGATGGTGGATATGTCTGCTTTTGATGATGTCTCACAGAATCTAGAGCATGCGAAAGAGAAGTAGGCCATTCAGCCCATCGAAACTGCTCTGCCATTCAACAAGATCATGGCTTATCTTCCATCTCAACTCCACTTGCTGCCCCATCTCAATTTTTCATAATTCTGCTGGTACCCAAAAATCCATTTAATTCAGCCTTGAATACTCCCAATGACTTAATACCTGCAACTCAGTGAGGTAGAAAATCCCATCACTCACAACCAATTGAGTCAAGAATTTGCTCCTCAGCTCCGTACTGATTGGTCGATGCCTTGTTCTGAGATTCTGATTTGTAATTCTAGATCCCTACCCAGAGAAAACAGTTTTCCAGCATTTACCCCAAAAGGTCGTTTTGGAATTGTATGTATCTTAGTTAAATCATGGACAATACGATAAATAGATGGCCAACCTTTCAGCAGTTTGTCAATTAGAATTCCTTCCAACGTGGGTCTAGATATTATACACCAACAGGAATGAAACACTGTGTTCACTCCCACTTCCAACACCTCAAATAATGAGGTACACCATGCTTGCATGCAACAAGATTTCAATAATATTTCTGGGTTAGGCAGATAAGAATCATGGAATCTCTACAATGTAGAAGCAGGCCATTCGGCCCATCAAGTCCACAATGGTGCTCTAAAGAGCATCGCACCCAGACCAACACCTCTACCCTACCTCTGTGACCCTACTTTTCCTATGGCTAATACAACTAGCCTGCACATCCCTGGACACTATGGGCAATTTAGCATAGCCAATCCACCTAACCTGCACATCTTTGGACTGTGAGGGGAAACTGGAGCACCCAGAGGAAACCCAAGCAGACACAGGGAGAATGTGCAAACTCCACACAGACAGTCGCCCAAGGTGGAATCAAATCCAGGTCCCTGGTGCTGTGAGGCAGCAGTGCTAACTGCTGAGCCACTGTGCCTCTCCAGAGCCACTGCTAAATGGGAAGTAGCACACATCATACAAATTCCAGCTCAAACAAGAGAAAATCTAACCTTCACCTCTTGATGTTCAATCGTACAGCCATCATTGAAATCTCTCGTTTAACGTCTGGGGCTTGCCATTGACCAAAACCTGAACTGCACTAGTCATATAAATACTGTGGCCATAACAGCAGGTCAAAGACCTGGAATTCTGTGGTGAATTACTCATCTCCCGGCTCTCCAAAACCTGTCCAGCATCTACAAGGCATGAGTCAGGAGTATGATGTAATACTTACCACTGGCCTGGGTGAACGCAGCTTCAACAATACTCAACAGGCTCCACACTATCTAGAACAAAGCAATCCAGCTGAGTAGCACCTACATCCACCACTTACAACATTCACAAATAAAATTTGAAATTGAGAGTCTAACGATGATTATGAAACCATTCGGGATTGGCAGAACAATCCATTTTGTTCACTTTGTTTTAAATAAAGCAAAGAACTGTGGATTCTGGAGATCAGAAACAAAAGCGGAAATTGCTGATAAAACTTAGGAGGTCTGGCAGCACCTGTGAAATGAAAGCAGAGACGTTTTGAGTCCACTGACTGATGAAGATTCTTCAGACTCAACATGTTAACTCTGTTTCTCTCCAGATAGTTGCTGCCAGACTTGCTGAGTTTCACCAACAGTTTCTGTTTTTGTGACTGCCACCCTTTCCTTGACTGCCATATATGTGGCTCTAGACCCAAAACAATGTAGTTGATTGTTAACTGTCCAAGGGCAATCGAGGATGGGCAATAAATGTTGGCCAGACCAGCAACATCCACATTGCATGAATGAATTAAAGGAAGGTTGACAGCCTGCCTTCAGACAGATGGGATTTGTTGGAGGTCTCTATCTGGTGACTTACCATCATTCCCCGTTCCTTGGTCCAAAGGATATCTGTTGGTGGATCTTGTTCAGGGAGGTAAATAACAGCAAGACAATTTCACATAAGGAATGGCAGCATTGCAGAAGGACAGGCCAAAGCTAGGCTTGTGTACACATACTGTCCTTCATGTTACAACTTACTTGTGTCGTTATTGCAATCTTGACTCTCAATGAATCCCAATCATTTCTCTCTCTTACTATTAAACAGAACAAAGAAAGGTCTATGCACAGGCTCTGAACTCCAGGGAAAATAACATTCAGTACCGGGTTGAGGTCTGTACCACCAAATATTTTAAAAATGTATAATCTTTTAAGGGAATTGCGAGGGTATAATGGGTCGGGTCCAATGCCCAATCACTTTAATGTTAGATGAATAATCAACTGTGACTCAGTTGGTAGTCCTCTCATCTCTGGGTCTATCAGAAGTATGATGATGGTGGAAATCCTATAGTTGATCACAGCATTGCAAGGACCGTACAACATGGTTTCATTGATGCACTTTAAATGATGACTGTGACAGACTCACTTTAATGGCAGTCCATCTGCAACATGTGACAGGTATGACACTATTATAAAGTTGTAAACATTGAACATTGTGTGAAGATACTATGCCTTTAAGAAGTGTACTTTGTCCCGCTTTTGTTTTGAAAAGAGGTTTTAAGGCAGAGCTGACGAGCAGTCTATACAGAGCTATTACAGTAAACAATGTGTGAGACCTTAGTTGTTTTGTTTTGTTGGAACAATAGAAGCATTCTGAATGGGTGTGGTCAAGCTCCCACAGAACCAGGATATTTAGTTTGTTTTTAGTTTTTCAGTAGCAGTTGTTGCTGGAGTCTCAGCTGGGTTTGGAAGCTGCAGCACATCCCTCCCTGATAGGCTCTCTCAGAGTTTTCTCTTGATGTTTCTCCTTCTCGGGGCTGCGAGAACTGCATGTGAAACAATCTCTTTCACTGACTTGGCTTTTGCCAAGAGTGTCTTTATGGGATGTTACTATATTGGAACTGTTACTGTTTAGTAGTAAAATAATCTGTTATTCTGTTAAGTTTTCAAATAGAGTTAAGTTGGTCCAATTTCCTCTTTCTTTTGTTGCATTTTAATTATAGTTATGAATAAAATGTGTACTGCTTTAAATGCAGTAGTTTGTCCGATTGAGTTGCATCCAGAACACAACACCTTACACTTGCCTTTAGATAAAGAGAAGTTACTCGGCTATGTTCTGAATACATTGTTACAGTGGGATTGATAGCAGGGGGCCCACACCAGCTGAATAAAAATGTGGCCTGAGTCCTATTGTCCCAGCCTCCCACCAGGACTCTACACGCTCAAATTGGGATAAACCTTTCAATGGATCAGAGCTTACAACAGGTTTCGGTGTTGTTGGGTGGGGAGGAGGGGTGTCAGAAATGGGGCTTCAATTGGAAAGGCTAATTGGGAGGGGCATATGACGAGCAACTATCCCAATATCATCAATGAAAATAGAAAATCCCAGTGAGTGAAAGGAGCTCAGGAGAAAAATATAACAATTTTGTAGTAAGGGGAAAGAAATTGTACCTCAGCTCACTTGAACTTATTGCTATCTTTTAGCGTTCCAGCATTCACTTGATTTTTACTGCAATTCTTGTCTGGCTTCTGTGCGCAGCACCTGATTACCTGTGACCTCAACTCAAAGGATATGGTGACGGTGGATCATTGTATTAAGAAGCTAAAGCTGCTTGATGCCAAGGGTAAAATCTGGGGACAAGACATGATCCTGCAGCTGAATCCCACTGCTTTCAAAATGGCCGACATTGAGACCAAGGTAAAGATTCCTGGAAGAGGTCAGCTATTGTCAGGACAGTGAGAGAGGCTATGGGGGATGCTTTGAAGAGAAAATGAGGTCTGCAGATGCTGGAGATCAGAGATGGAAATGTGTTGCTGGAGAAGCGCAGCACGTCAGGCAGCATCTAGGGAACAGGAGAATCGACGTTTTGGGCATTAGATCCAACTCAAACTCTATTCGTGCTTTCTCCCCATATCCTTCAATCCCTTCAGCTGTAAGAACTGTATCTATCTCCTTCTCGAAAACATTCAATGTTATGGCCTCAACTGCTTTCTGTAGCAGAGAATCCCACAGGCTCACCACTCTCTGGGTGAAGAAATTTCTCCTCATCTCAGTCCTAAATGGTTTATCCAATATCCAAAAACTATGACCCCTGTTTACCCCACTGACCCCTGGTTCTGGAACCCCTCAATCATTGGGAACATCCTTCTTGCACTTACACTCCCTAGTTAGAGTTTCATATGTTCCTATGAGGTTCCACCTACCGCAAAGACACCCCCTCTCAACTTCTTCTCAGCACCAGTGAGTGTAGTCCTAACCAATCTGGTCTCTGTTCCATAAGTCTTGTCATCTGGCAAATCTTCATTGCATTCTCTCCATAGCCAGAACATTCTTCCTCCGATACAGAGAAGAAATCTGCACACTATCCCAGGTTTAGTCTCACCAAGACCTTGTACAATTGTAGCAAGACATCCCTCCTGCAGGCAGGAATGTCAATTTGAAGCTGTGATCCCATCAGCCATGATCATATTGAATGGTGGAGCTGGATCAAGGAGGTGCATTGCCTTACCCCTGATCCTTGGTTACATGTTTGTCTGTTTGCAACTTGTTTTGTTTAGTTACAGGCAGATGACAACCTGTGAGACCATTGATTTAATTCAGATATTGTGTGAGCTGTTGAAAGAATCAGGGCCAAAATCTATTGTTTTTGATATCTGCAGTTAAGATGTGTGTGCCATTCACCTTTCTGCTACTTTAAAGGAAGTGTTAATCCATAAGAAATGAAATGCTTTCCTGTATTCAAACATCAGGCAAGGAAGGTCTTATGAATGTTTCCCTGCTGATATCGTGATTCCTCAGATACTGATGCAGTCTATGTCCAAATGATGTGGAGGTGCCAGTGTTGGAGTGGGGTATAACCTGGTGTTATGTGATTTTTAACTATGTCCAAGTGCAGCAAGCCCTGGACAATGTCCAGGTTCAGGCAGGCAAGTGGATAGTAATATTGATGTCAAGTAAGTGTCAGGCAATGCCCATCTCGAACAAGAGAGAATCTAACCATTGCTCTTTGACATTCAATTGTATTGCCATCATTGAATCAGAGTAACACCCCAAAGTCCGCCATATAGAAGATGCAAGTCAGAAATATGATGTAATATTTTCCACTTGCTTGGAATAGTGAGCTTCAACAACACTTGAGAACTCAACATCATCCCAGACAAAGCAGCCCACTTGATTGGCACCACATCCACAGATATTCATTCCTTCTATCACTGATGCTCAATAACAGCAGTGCTTATCTGCAAGATTCATTGCAGTAATTCACTAAGGCTCCTTCAGTAGCACCTTTCAAACCCACAACCACAGCCATCCAGACAGACAAGGGCAGCAGATACATGGGAACACCATCAGCTGCAAATTCTAAGCCATTCATCATCCTGACATAGAAACATATTGATGTTCCTTCAGTGTCAATGGGTCAAAATTCTGTAACTACAACACCCCCACCCCACCCCACCCCACCCCCCGCCCCACACACAAACACACCCCACTATATCATTGTGGGTCTACCTACAGCAAATTAACTGCAGCAATTTGAAAATGCAGCTCGTCACTACCTTCTCAAGGGACAACAAGAAATTGGCAATAAATGCTGGCTCAGCCAGCAATATCCACATCTCATGAATAAATTTAAAAAGATAGCCAGCAGTAGTTCTTCAATGAAGCATATAGTTTGAAATGTTTCACAGTACAGACAGAGGCATCACACTGATATTATTTGAATACTGGGACACTTTCCTTTTCTTCAGTACACGTCATGACTCAAATCCCAATATTCCACATAGTTCAGTTATCACAGCCGACCAATCAGGTAAGCTGCTTCACAGAGGATTTTAAGAATGTTTCAATTCTGTGTTCTCACCCTCAAGTGAAGGATACTGTGGAGAGAAGAGCAACAGCAGAGGGAAAAAGGAAAGACCTCTAAATTATTTGCCGAATATGTTTGAAATGGAAGGTTGAGAATTATGTTGGAAAAGGCAGTTCACTGCTACAGGAAAGAATCCGACAGATTTTTGTCACAGGAATGTTAGTACTAGGAGCTACCATCAGCCATTTGACCCTGTGATGTTTCAGTGCATTGTAACTGCAATTTGTAAATCATGCTCACTCAAGTTGTCAGATTGAATAACACTAATTGAAGGGAGCTAAGTTGAGAAATGGTTTGGATAAGAACAACCATTGTTGTGTCTCATCCAATCTTGCAAAATTTCTGGTGTGTTTCTATTTTGTTCTCAAGAGCCTCACCCTGGGCAGGTGTCTCACAGACTGCTTGGGTCTAGTACTTCTATTCAATGAGATCATGGCTGTATTCTACCTGAGCTCCACTTCCCCACTATCCACATATCCCTTGATTTTCTGAGCTTCCAATAATATGTCAGTCCTCCATGAATGGTGAATGACTCAGCATCCACATCTCACTTTGGATTGCAAATTCCAAAGTTTTACAACTCTCTAACTGAAGTAATTTCTCCTTACCTCAGTCTGAAATGCCTGACTCATATTTTTAGGGACAGAGTCAGGAGGGAATGCTTAATTGCTTGATAAATTTTTTTCTTTATAATCAGTAAGCCAATGAGTTACAGAAGGGGGCCATTTAATCCATTGTGGCAATACTAGTCCCTTGTAGAGCTCTCCAATGAATCCCACTCCTCTGTCCATTCCCTAAGGACCTGTATTTTCTTTCTCTGAAGACTTTTAATCCAATTCTGTTTTGCCTGTCTCTACTACATCATCTTCCATGACACTCTCTGGTTGTGTATTCTAACATACAACCCTTTAGACCCTTTTAATGGGTGACTGGAGTGAATATTCTTTCAGATTAAAGATTACAAAGGGACAGACCTTTAAAATAAATGCATTGAAAGATTCTGTCCTTCTGGATTTGTTTTTGAGAGACAGATACTTGCAAATCCCTGTTTGTATTTACCTCTTTGGTCAATTGTCTAGGATGATTTGGAACACTTCCCCATTGAAGATATTCAAGACTGTCAGGCAATATTAAACAGCTGTATCTACAACTCAGTGCTGGCCATCACTGTTAAGCACAGGATGAAGAGGAATGCCAGTGTCTACTTGTTCCAGTGCGAGGAAGTCTCGGTGAGTCTGCATTATAAGGACGTTAGGGGAAACAGGATAGATACTTTGTGAAATGCTAAGTATAGGAAACTATGATACTCTGAGTACAGGTGGTGGCTAAGTGGTAATGTCATATTACCTCCCAAACCTTATAAAACAATAATAATGTGAGTTCAAAGCCCACCACACCAACTGGTGGCATTTGATTTTTTTAATTTTAATCCATCTGGAATATAAAAGTTGTCTTCATAATGGTAACCATGATGACTGTTGTTGTGAAATGTTACTCATGTGACTCCAGATCCACAAGAATGTGAATGACTGTGTCCGTGCTGTATGACTCTCTGACTCTGAAATAGCTGAGCAAGCTACTCAGCATAAGGATCATTAGGGATACTGGCCTTATCAGTCCTGCTGAAAATGTGTTGCTGGAAAAGCGCAGCAGGTCAGGCAGCATCCAAGAAGCAGGAGAATCGACATTTCGGGCATGAGCCCTTCAGTCCTGCTGACAACCCATGGAAGTATAAAGACACACTGCACATAGTTAACAAATAGATATTCTTACTCTCTGTCGTCACAGTGGGTTTAGAAGAAGTACATGACAACAGAAACTGATGGGTTGCATTGCAGGGCAATGGAAAAGATGGTGATAATTTTCTTTGTTCACATTTTTCCCCTTTGGAAGATTGTGTGGTGTTAGAAGACTGACTCATAACCGGAAAGGCCACATTGTAAACACTTCTTTCTACAATCATCTCTAAGACCTGTACCGAGACCGACACACACGACACACACGACACACACGACACACACGACACACACGACACACACGACACACACAAAACATACATACACACACAGAAAAATAATTTAAATTTCAACCAATAAAATCAAGCATTTAAGCTGAAATTTAAGCATCTCAGACTCAGTGAGAGAGAGATATGAGATACTTTATTCTAAATAACTTTAAATGTTACGACAGCTTTACTGAGTATGCTTATTGCTGTATCCCTTTTTATTTCAAAAGGCTGACCTAATACAGACTGATATTGATAACATGGTCAGAGGGAGGAAAGAGGAACAAGGGAACCACGACATGCTCAGGTTTGTAGTTCACAAGAACATAAAGAGAACATAAAGAACCAGGAGAAAGCTATGCATCTCCTTCTATTAGCCTTGGGCCGAATAACATCATGAAATAATTCCACAGAGGACCATATGCCGTCACCAAGTCACCTTATTTTACACATGGAGAGTCCTTGAAACGGGTACAGCTTTCTCAGGGCCAGCTCTCAGAGTGAACAGAACCTCTGACACGTCTGCTTATGTCTGTCAGCCAGGGCTCTGTGATTGGGCCTGATTAACAGCCTCAATAAGGGAACTCATATTCTATCATTTCCAGCTGGCTGACCTCATTACAATCGCTACAATCATGGCTTACTTGCCATCACTTTCCTTAATCTCTTGGTTCCATCAGTCATCAAAATAATGAGCAAAAAGCTTGATCTAACAAAACAAATTCACTCATGGGATGTGGGTGGCACTGGCTAGGCCAGCATTTGCCAAGAGGACATTTAAGACTCAATTACATTGTTGTAGATGTGAAGTCAAAGGTAGGTCAGACAAGATAAGGATTGCAGATTTCCTCCCTTAAAGCCATTAGTGAACTAGATGTGGTTTGTTTTCAAGAATTGATAGCAGCTACAAAAGGCTAGCTTTTTGATTAACTTCAAATTTCACCACCCTACAGTGTGGAAACAGGCCATTCAGCCCATCAGGTCCACACTGACACTCCGAAGAACATCCCACCCAGACTCATCCAACCCTGTAACCCTGCATTTCCCATGACCAATCAACCAAACCTACACATCTTTAGACTGTGGGAGGAAACTGGAGCACCCGGAGGAAACCCGCACAGACATGGGGAGAATGTGTAAACTCCACACAGACAGTCGCCTGAGGACTTGAAACGATATTCCCAGAATGTTAGCATGGGCTTCTCCATTACAAGTCTAGTGACATTATTAGTGACAATGCCATTACCTGCTCCTTTAATTTTAACACCGCAGGATTATAACTTTAATACGTGGACATCCACAGAATTCCAACAATTTGTAACCACTGAGTGGAGAAATTTCTCCACATTTTAATCCTAATTAGCTAACCTCTTAATCTCAGACTACAATCTCTATTTCTGGACTCTCCAGATGAGGAGAAACAGTCTCCGTTCATCAAACCTGTCAAGGTCACTCAAATTTTACATGCTTCATTGATCTCTTCTGAAATCCACTGAATGGATGTCCATTATACTCTTGAAAAGACAATTCTTTGGTTGCACCAATCAGTCCACTGATTCTAGATGATGGCACTTCAGTGGTAATTTCCCTTGTTTAAAAGTGAAGACACTCTGAGCTAATGCTTTCTGTATCATGGGTTAAAATCCCCACTGAAACATTTAAATTCAGTTAATAAACCTGGAAATTTAAATTTAGTGAGGGTGCCTGTGGTTGTCATCATATGATTTTTAAAAGAAAAAATCTATTTCAGCAACTTGACCATTAGTTTTGCCATGCCTCACTCCCTAGGCCTTGTGAGGTAATTTGGGATTAGTCACAAATGCTGATTTGCCAATAAATCCCACATTCTATGATTGAATTTTAAAAAGCCTTTGATAGACTACTCCCTGAATGAAAAAAGACTAAATCTCTGTACTCTCTTCCAGATCTGACCTAGAATCTATATTACTGCTGCAAAAGTTATTTACACTTCATAGAGTGATTTTATAGTTAATTTTTAAATTGGATTTTAAATACCTATTTTGATTTTATTTCTTCATGGGATATGGTTGTCGCTGGAAAGGACATCTTTTATTGCCCACGTCTAGTTGAGCTTGAGAAAGCATTGGTAAGCTACCTTCCAGAATACAACTGAGGCCATTCCAAAGTTCAGTTATGAGTCAACCACATTGATATGGGTTTGGAGTCTCATGTAAGTCAGATCAGCTGAAGATGGAAGATTTCTATCCCAAGGATATTAGTGAACCAAAAGAGTTCTAATAAAAACCCAGGAAATTCCTAGATATTTTCTGATCAGCCCTGTTTTGACAGACCTCTGGAGCAGATGGGACTTGACCCCAGACCTCCTTACCCAATGCCAGGGATGCTACCTGTGCTCCACAACACCCCATCCAATAGTTTCCTAATCATCATTGCATGTATTGGCTTTCTTCCCCTTAATTGCAGACTCTATTTCATCAGCTGAATTTAAATTACTTGGAGTCATTTTGAGATTCGAGCTCATGATCCAGTTGTTTTAGTGCAAGTTTTATTAATCCTGCATCAATGCTACCAGAGCTTCCACACTGAAATCCTGAGGAAAGCACACCAGACACAGGGGGAATCAGAAATAATAAAATGAATAATACCTATTAAAAACTGCTGTAGAGTCGTACAGTCATACAGCGCAGAAACAGATCCGTGCCAAACAAGTTTCCCAAACTAAACCAGTCCCACATACCTGCATTTGACCCATATCCCTCTAAATCTTTCCCATTCATGTACCTGTCCCAATACCTTTTAAATGTTGTAATTGTATCTTCACCTAGCACTTTCTCTGACAGTTCATTCCACATATGAACCACCCCTGCGTTAAAAAGATGCCCCTTATATCTCTTTTAAAACTTCCTCCTCTCATCTTAAAATACGCCTCCTAGTTTTGAACTCCCCAACTTTAGGGAAAAGACCTTCACTATTAAACCTCTATAAGGTCACCAATCAACCTCCTATGCTCCAGTGAGATAAGTCTCAGCCTATCCAACCTTTCATGAGAACTCAAACCTTCCAAATAAATTTGGAATTTATAGTCTAATGGTGACCACGAATCCATTATCAATTGTCAGAAAAACCTGTCTGGTTCACTAATGTCCTTTAGGGAAGGAAACTGCCATCCTTACCTGATCGAGACTACATGTGACTCCATACCCACAGCAATGTGGTTGACTCTTAACTGCCCTCTGGATAATTAAGGATGGGCAATAAGTTTTGGCCTAGCCAGTGATGCTCTCCTTCCCTGAATGAATAAAAAATTTTGAACCCTCTGCATTTTAAAAATATGCTTCCTATAGCATAGCGAACAGAACGGGCCTCACTACTTCCACTAAAGGTTATGCTGATCTGGAATGCAGTGCTTGAAAGACAGAAAATTTGATTAAACACTCTTATAAGGAAATAGAATAAAGGGGTGGCGGGAGGGAGTGTGGAATGTACAGGGCCATGGAGAAAAAGCAACAATGGGAGACAAATTCAACAGCTTTTTGGCATAAATTGGTCAAATGACCATCTGCTATGATGTTCTATTCTAAGGACATATAACTAATGACCACTGGACTGTATGCAGAGTTTCAGAAGAAAATACTTTGGTTGTCCCACTTTATTGATTCCCCCAGTGTTTGGTGTACTTTCCTCAGGATTTCAGTGTGGAAGCTCTGATTTGCCAGCATAGTTGCATGGTAGCATTGATGCAGGATTAATAATCCAAAGACCTATGCTAAAACAACAGGATCATGAGCTCAAATTTCAAAATGACTCCAAGTAATTTAAATTCAACTGCTGAAATAGAGTCTGTAATTAAGAGGGGAAAAGCCAATATGTGCAATGGTGATTAGGAAATTACAGGATGAGCTCTTGTGCAGCAATGGTAGTGTCCCTGGCATTGGGTCAGGAGGTCTGGGTTCAAGTCCCACCTGCTCCAGAGGTGTGTCAACTACGGCTTTTGACAGAGTTGTCAGGTCTAGTGGCAATCAAACTATTGCCTGAACAGTTTCTGAGTAAGTTTACACTATTGCTATGAGTCCTGTTTTCAGTGTATCAATGTATCCATCTTACCAGATCGTCCTCATGTGTTGTTATTAGCTGCATTGATCACAACTTGATGCATTCTGTTGTTGCCCTGCTGTTAAACCCTAGTCCATCTCTCTCTCTCTGTCTCTCTCTCTGTCTCTCTCTCTTTTTCTCTCTGGAACCATTTCAGACAAAATCTGGAGAGCATGCTGTCTCATCAACCTCGGCCACCCTATGGGAAACCTGTAATGCCCCTTCCTCATGAAAGATGGATGCCACCTGACTACGATAAGCCTCCAAACCCTGAAGCATCAGACTGCGGGAGCTGGATGGAGCAGCACTCCAGGGCACCTTCTGAAATCGGTACAGCTGCTATTAACTCAAACCCTGCTTTGTTCATTTTGCCTTGCCCTGAGATCTTTATTTTGAGATCTGCCTTGTTTAACGCAAACTCTTTTCACTAGATTCAAAATCTGGTTTTGATGATCCAGAGAAGGCAGTGCCACCATTCTTGACAGTTCAAAAAAATATGGTGAGTCAACACATACCAAAAGACAACTTGCTGGTAGTTTCCATCAAAGTATTTCATTGCTACAAATGGTTTGATAACTATTCTTACAAGCTAATGGATGTCTTTATTTCTGTTCTGCATGTGCTTACCTACATTTGTCCTGGTCCACCTTCATTGTAATGTTAGAATTTCCATCCTTATGCTTAAATCCCTTCCCCTCCCTATCTTTGTAAACCCTTCCTGTACAATCCTCTGAGATTTCTGGTTACCTACTACTCTAGGCTCATATGCACTCCTCAATTCCTTCACCATGTAGCTATGCCATCAGCTGTTCCAGCCTTAACCTCTAGCATTTCCTTCCCAAACCTCTCGGCCTCCCTCTCATCCCTTCCAAAGAAACCTCTTAAAACCTTGTGTATTATTGCTGCTGCCCCACATTTCTTCCTCCCCTCTCTTGATGTCATATTGATATATGGTTCCACATGATGTTAACCAGAACCCTGATACCTTGAACTGTGATTATTGTTGTGGTGAGTCCTGTCAGTGAGTTTCAGCATCAAACCCCATCCTCCCCCAAGTCATTTTCTGTCTCAAGTTATTTTGCCTCATCCCTTGATGTGTTGGAAGGATTTGCAAGTTGATAGTCAACCCATTTGACAGCATTATGAGCACACTACTCTTGGATATCTTGCCCTGGGTTGATTCTGGCTCTGTGGCAGGGACACTACCCACCTCAAGAGCATGACTTCAAATGAGCAGGAGTTCTGGCCATTGGTTTGCTCCTTCTCTCACCCAGGGATGCAGGTAGGAACTGACATTGATGATTCAGCCATTCAAACCTTCTGCACTATTCAATTTGATCATGATTTATAACACAAGGTTCCTCACCCATCACAGCTCTATAATCCTTTTATACCTTTATCCAACAGAAATCTATTGACCTCATCCATGAAATCATCACCTCTTTCACAGGATCTATAGCCAATTAAGAGGAAGAATTTCAGATTGCTACTTTCCTTAATTAAAAGCAAAATAAAAACAGGGCATGCTGGAAATCGGAAATAAAAACAATGTGAACTGGAAAAATTCAACAAGGTAGAAGGGTTGGGTAGGGGGAGGGGACTCATTCTGGTCAGCCTAGGAGTGAGGGGCAGCTGAGTTTGAGTCCTGAGGGATGGAAGAGGAATGGGTAAGGTCAGGTCCAGATAGTGGAATGGCAGAGTTGTTGTTGGGTTGAGGTCTGGTGGGGATGGGGCCAGGTATGGGGTCTGCTCAGGGGCTTATGAGAGGTGGGGTATGTGAGTTGGGGAAGTTGTTTGCTCCCTGGGGGGAAGTTTTATGTCAGGCTCAGGGAGCAGTAAGTGGCAGTCCATCTGGGAACATATGAGGTAAGTATGGGGCCAGGTTAATAGTTATTCAGGAGTTAGACTAATATTTTAACCCTTCCTGAGTAACTAGTTTACTTGGTTTACTCAGATTTAAATAAAAACTTTTGGAGCATTCCAGCTATCGAGAATTGCTGAGCAAAATCTTCAATTTCCCAGGCAATTCCTTTCGTGTTCCAAAGGGAATTCCATAAGATGCACATACTATGTCAGTTTATGATGGCATAACTATTGTGCAGCTGGTGGAAAATCTGCCTCTTTCAGACCTACCCTGCACAATTTTTTTAATTTTAAACACTTTGATCAAATTGTCCCTCCGCGTTCCATGCTCCAGTGAATACAAGTCAAGTGGAGTCTTGTTCCTAATTGTGACCGAGCTGGAAGCATTATATCAGCACAGTTCAGATTTGACCCTGGGATCTTCCTGGATTCTATGTTTGTTCATTGCACTTGTAAGCAGTTATTGTTGATACAGCACATTTATGATGCTGGATCAAGGTTCTCATTCATAGTGTGTGAAACTTTAAACGTTGAACACTTAATCTGCTAGTTTCTATAGGAACAAATGGAATGATCTTTACCTGACCATAACACCAAACTAGGTAGTCATTGTTGTTGTAACTTAAAGCAGATGACATGGCACAAGCCCAAGTCTGAGTTGTGACCTACAGGGATGGTGTGGAGCTAATTATGAGAGTCATAGAGACATACAGCACAGAAACAAACCTTTCTATCCAACTTGTCCATGCTGACCAAGTTTCTCAAACTAAACTAGTCTCGCTTGCCTTTGTTTGACCCATATCCTTTAAACCTTTCCTATTCATGTACCTATCCAAATATCTTAAATGTTGTATCTGTACCTGTATCTGACACTTCCTCTGGCAGTTCATTTCACATATGAACCACCCTCTATGTGAAAAAGATCCCCTCAGCTCCCTTTTAAGTCTTTCTCCACTCACCTTTAAAATATGCCACTAGTTTTGAACTCACTCATGCTATGAAAACCACTTTTGCTATTCACCTTATCAATACCCCTCATGATTATGTCAACCTCTATAAAGTAACCCCTCAACCTCCTAAGCTCCAGTGCAAATAATCCCAGCAAACCAGCCTATACTTATAACTCAAGCCCTCCAGTCCCGTCAACATCCTAGTAAATCTTTTCTGAACCCTTTGCAATTTAATAATGTCCTTCCTATAGCAGGGCAACCGGAACTGTACACAGTACTCCAAAAGTGGCCTCATCAACGCTTTGAAAAAACCTCAACATGTCTCAACTCCTATACTCAATGGTCTGAGCAATGAAGGCAAGCAAGCTAAGTGCCTTCTTAAATACCCTGCATATCTGTGATGCAACTTTCAAAGAACTATGTACCCTAACCCCTAGGTATCTCTGCTTGACATTCTGGATTAGAGTGGTGCTGGAAAAGCAAGCAGTTCAGGCAGCATCCGAGGAGCAGAAAAATCGATGTTTCGGGCAAAAGCCCTTCATCAGGAAAGCTGATGAAGAGCTTTTGCCTGAAACATCGATTTTCCTGCTCCTCGGATGCTGCCTGAACTGCTGTGCTTTTCCAGCGCCACTCTAATCCAGAATCTGGTTTCCAGCATCTGCAGTCATTGGTTTTTACCTAGTTGATCTCTGTTCAACAACACTACCCAGGGCCCTACCATTAACTGTATAGGCTCTGCCCTTGTTTGTTTTACCAAAATGCAATACCTTGCATTTATCCAAACTAAACTCCATTTGCCACTCCTTAGCCCATTGACCCAATTGATCAAGATCCCTTTGTAATCTTAGGTAACCTTTCACTGTTGGCTATACCACCAATTTTGATATCATCCACAAACATACTAATCATGCTTCCTAAATTCGCACCCAAATTGTTTATATAAATGAGCAACAAACTGGACCCAGTATTGATCGCTTTGGAACAATGCTGGTCACAGGCCTCCAGTCTGAAAAACAAACTTCCATCACCTAACCTCTGATTCCTACTGTCAAGCCAGTTTTGTATCAAACTGGCAAGCTCTCCCTGAATCCCATGTGATCTAACTTTACTAATTAGTTTACCATGCTTAACCTTATCAAAGGGTTTACTAAAGTCCAATTAGACAATGTTTACCACTTAGCCCTCATCAATCTTTTTGCTTACATCTTCCACAACACATTGTGTTTCTAAGAATTAATGACAAATGTATATTCTAAATGCACCAGATATGTTGGATCAGGTAACAAATAGCATATCCATCCTTGAAACATCAATAAGGGTATTTTGCATCTGAACCTCTGCTGTATGTGACTCCATTGGTTGTAGGATGAGGGAATCTATGTAAAACAGTGGTACATTATTTCTACGCAAACCATTTAGGACAAAGTTGTGCTGTGTAAAATTACAATACAGGAATGTGCTGTTCTGGGAAATATCATTACAGTACCAATATTCAAAAATGTTATATAAAATATCTTTCATCTCTTGGTTTAATTTATCTATATTGATACAAGAGTAATTGACTGCCCTTTCCCTTTCACTAACACCACCCCACCCCTCAGTAAGGGGCTAAGCAATCTTTTAGCACACAGATATCACATTTGAATTAAAATGTAATTCCCTAGAAAATAAGAGTGTAGTTACAAGGTTTTCTTGAGTGAAAGAGAGAGAAATCTCAGAATGCACTAAATACAAAAAAGAAATAAAAACATGATATCAAATCAAGCCTATGCACAAACATCAGTAATAAGCTTACAGGGATCAGTGTTTGATCCTGACAGGAAGAAGAAATGTTACACGAGGGGTTAAATTTTCCCTAGAATCCTTGAAATGTTAAATTTTTAACTTGAGACCACAGTTTCACAGTGACTTTTATCCTCAGCAGTTGTTTTCCCAATTGGCTTTCTTACCAAAAGTTATATTCCAAGATAATGAGGGAACAGTCAGAGAGAGAGAGAGAGAGAGGGGGTTCTTTTTGTCACAAATTCATTTTCCTTGTTTCTGTTTTGTTGCTCAAACTTGGCTGTTGAAATAAAGTTCTTTGTGAATTTCAGAGTCTACTTCCATTGTCTCTCCAACTGGCAGTGAGATATAAAATCCTCATATACATGTGAATTAAACAGGAGATGTGAATTTCATGAAGCTGATTCAGTTGTCTGTGTTTAGTCTCTTTAGCTAAAATGGTAGTATTAGCAAAGATGGTGAACTGTAACTAATAGGGTGTCTCAGGGTTCAGTTCTTGGACTTCAATTATTTACAATCTACACAAAATGATTTGCAAGCAAGAACAGAGTGAAACATAGCAACATTCATGGACGATATTAAAATAGGTGGGAAAGCAGACTGTGATGAGGAGATGAAGGGTTTCCAGTGGGCAATTCTAGGCTAGGAGAATGGACCAGAACCTGGTGATGAAGCTGAATGTGGATAAGTGTGAGGTTGTTTATTGTGGCTGGAAAAATAAAAGGGCAAATTATTTCTTAAATGAAAAGCAGATTCAAAGTGCGTCAGTGCAGAGGGATCTGGGTGTCCTTTGTGCACGAATCACAGAAAGTGGGTGTGCAGGTGTAGCATATAATAAGAAAGGTAAATGGAATCTTGGCACTTATTGCAAAAGGACGCTTTTTAAAAGTAAAGAAATGTCACAATTATATAAGGCATTGGTGAGACTACACCTGGAGTATTGTGTCCAGTTTTGGTCTCCTTCCTTGAGGAAGGATGTGGTGACACTGAAGGCAGTTCAGAGGAGGTTCACCAGGTTGCTCCCTGGGATGAAAGGTCTGGTGTACAAGGAGTGGTGGAATAGCTTGGGCTTGTACTCGCTGGAATTCGGAAGAATGAGGGGGATCTGATTGAGGTGTACAAAATACTAAAGGGGATTGATAAGGTGGATGTTGAGCAGATGCTCCTCCTGTGGGACAGTCTAGAACAGATCATAGATATAGAGTGAGAGAAGATAGGTTCAAAATGTAAATGAGGAGAAACGACTTCTCCCAGATGGTGGAACTCACTGCCCAGAGCAGTGGAGGCAGAATCAATCAACAGATTCAAGAAAGAAAAAGTTATGTTTCTGATGAAAAGCGGGATAAAGGGCGACGGGGAGCAGGCAGGAGAGTGGAGCTGAGACCAGCATAAGAATCAGCCAAAATCATGTTAAATGTCAGAGCAGGCTTGAAGGGCTGAATTGCCTTCTCCTGCTCCTAATTTATATGTTCCTATTACTTAAATGGGATAATTGATCATTATCACATTCCTGTTTGTGGGGTATTCGTGTGGGTAAATTTGGCTGTTGTTTCCCACCTTTTGTACTGAGCTTGTGAATGGCAGTGTATAAATGTAAGCCTTTCATTGTCACAATAGCAGTGAATGGAGTTATATATGAACATGGTAACCAGCCTGTTATTCAAAGTGTCCAGTGCAAATATCAGTCAATTATTGTGTATATTGAATGGCATGTTGCCAAGCTTTCCATATGAGATATACTGTCTTTCTTTCTTGACAGGAAATCCTTAACCATGTCTTAGATGATATTGAGCTGTTTAACAATAAGCTTATTCAAGCTGTTAGCTCCAACTCTCAGAAAGAGAAGAAGAAAAAAAAGAAATCAAAAAAGCAGAAAGGTAAGTCTATCACACAGGATCCTTTGTATTCCTGCTTTAGCTACAATTGCTATGTCTCAGCAGATGTTACAGCTAAATAGGTCAGATTCCAGACTGAAATCTGGCTTGGTAGATAATTTAAAAAACATTAATTACATGGTCTTTCATGAAAATCAGGCAGTATTACAGATTTGGTTTTAACAAGAAAACAGAAGTTTATCATGCAAAAGAAGTTAAGAAAAAATGGAATACACAGAAATATCTACATGGAACATAAATTGAAAACTTTTGAAATTCATAGTAAAAGATAATATTCCATCTACTTAACAATTCCCTTTTACAGTACTCACATATCAGAGAGAATTTCCTTCTTTATTATAATTTGACTTAACTGTTGCTGTCAATTCCTGGACTTGAGCATTTGATAGCTTCTTTCTTCAGTATTCACACAACTGAGCTTAGACTTCCTCAGCTTCTAATAACCCCTTCATTCTTCTAACCAAACTTTTCTGGTCAGGAACTAAACTCCTTACGTTGAGGTAATCTATTTCCTCACAGTTCTAAACTATTCCCTTTCTATTGGAGAAACTGTTTTACATATCTAACATCTGCCAGTGAACTGTCAACTGAAACCAAGCTAGACATGTTTCCTCTAAGCAAGAAGAAAACGACTCCAGATCCTTTTAACTGAAATCTTAATGCACTTCGGTGTTTATTCTCTCTGCTCATCAAAATCTGCCAATGCAAATGAATTCCCATTATTTTCGTCAGGAAGTCTCTCTCATACTATTTTGTTTTTGTAAAAAAAGACCATAACACCAGAAATACTGACAAGCTAATTATTGAACCCTTTTATACATAGATCAAACTCCACTTGCCACTAATTCAAAACCTGAACTCAAAAATAAATGGCATTAAAATGTATATATAAATCATACACCTTATATCACATAATGAATTGGCTTCAAATATTCTAGCTGGATGAAGTTCTGAAAACAGCAGCGGTATTTTGACTATTATTATCGACGCTGTTATATTTGGCAAAATCCTCGCCCCAGTCACATCTATGGGATAGTATGGTTAAACTAGCTGATTTAACATATTTCTATTTTGTCTCTGGTGATCTGGAATTTAAATGTTCCAATGCTGTACATGGACAAGTAAGTGCAGTCAGCAACCCTCCATTAACTGTGTTTTCTGTACATGTTTTCTGCAGAAGCACTCCCCCCTGAGGAAGATTATGTGGACTGCCTGCAGAAAATAAAATACATCTTTAATATGATTGTAAGTACGAGAGTGGAGAAAGACAACAGGATTTTGCCATCACCACGCTGACGGGGAAAATCAATCACTGAAACATACATGTGTAACACATTAACATCTAGACCTCGCCTGAAGGATTTCACTCCTTTATGTTGCCCATCTCTCTGCTGTTTCAGTATTTGTTAACTCTGCTTAATTGAACCAAACACTCAATAAACTTTTCCAGAGAAGTTTGATAGCGAAACAGCTGTCCTAGCAAGACTTTCAGATGGCTACATGATCTATCCCTGTTCCCTTCTCTGTGCATTTGAATGCTATGTTGAAATTGTTACACTATTGCCATGGAGATTTCAGAATGAAATTCCTCCTATAACACAATAAGGGGATTGCCCACCTTTCTCTACAATTAATGATCAGGTAGTCATTTTGCCTCCCGCCTACAATTTCAATCATTTACTCTCTCCAGTGATGCACACTGGCAGCAGTCTATAATGTTTACATGATGTGCTACTTTGACAGCACCTTCCAAACCTCACACTCAACTACCCAGAAAGACAAAGGCAGCAGGCTCATTGGGAAAAGCACCTCCTGTAAGTTCCGCTGCAAGCCAGGCACCATCCTGATATTGGAACGATAGCTCCATTCTTTCACTGTTGCTGGGTGAAAATCCTGGGACACCCCTCTGTAAGAGCTTTGTGGGTGTTCTTACACCACACAGTTCTCAGTGGTTCAAGAAGATGACCCAGCACCAGCGCTTTGGAGGAGCATCAATTCTGGGATGCAATAAGACGCTGGCTGAGCCAGCAATGACCACATCTCATAGTGACTCAAAAAAAGTGAAATTAAGTTGTCTCTGAGACACAATTTTTGATATTGCAATTTTCTTACAAATATAAGCAAAATTTAACAGAGCAATTTGGTTGGAAAAGAAGCACAATTGCATATAATAACAACTTGAAGCCTACCTCAAAAAATGTTCAATTATGGACCAGTATAGATCTGTTGGGCCAAATGACCTGTTTCTGGGCTATAAATACTATGCATTTGTTCATTGGCTTTTGCTCTAAATTGCTGGCAGAACATGTGAATTGTTACTGTTAAAGTTAATTGCAAAGTATTTAAAAGTGATGATGAATTCTGTTCTTTCTGTAGAGCAACCTAGATGCCCATCTCCACAATCCAAGTGCTAATGATCTGGTTCACATTTTGTTCAAGATTCTTGAATTTGTAAGTTAATGTTCCTGAACTTTTCAGTTTCTCTTTAACTCTGTTGTTTCTTAGCCTCATATGCAATGACAAATTCTCCTTTGATGTGAGAGTGTATATCAAAAGGTATGGGGAAACTGTAGAGAAACAAATGAGAATAGTGCATGGCAATAGAGAAGCAAGGGGCCAAATAAGCTCCTTCTTTACTGACCTTTCTCTGATTTGTAAGAATTATTCAGTTCTGCGGCATCAACGCATCTGTTAATTCCAACAAATCCTGCATGAGCTGAGTCAGTAACCGGCTATTGTGTATCTGAAATTGCCATTCCCTTCCCCGGAGTGAGAATGTTCGTCATCTGTCTCTTTTCTCTTTTTCTCAGTAATCTTGCTTGGAGAGATTTTATAGCTTCATGGCTATTTTACAACAAAGTGATCCAGAAAGAAGAATGGAGGAAATAGGAGCAAATATGGGGGGCATAGTCACAGAATAATGGGATACCCAGTTAAACCTGAGATATGAAGGAAATCCTTCTCTCAGAGTGTAGTCAATGTCTGGAAATCTCTTTTGTAGAGAGTTGTGGAGTCTAGATCACTGGAAGTGTTTAAAAGGGAGGTAGCTAGGCTTTTGAGATATCAAGATATTGAGAACTATGAAGGTCTGACATGATTGAGAATTTGAGGTCTGAGGCAGATCAGCCATGATCTCATAGAATGGTGGGGCAGGCTTGAGGGGCTGAAGGGCTTACTCTTGCTTCTATTTTTACTTTCTTAATCTCCCAAAGTTTCATTGACCAGAACAGGTGTTTACAGAGTAGATCAGATACTGAGTAGGAATGAACTTTGTTAAAGCTTCTGGCCTCAGAAGTGCTGGAGGTTTGAGTATTCCTCAGTGAGTAATTCAACTCTGATGCATCAAAGCCTGTGCCCCCTCCCCCCATTGACAAGACCCAAGACAGGAGTATGATGGAATTCTAGGAGAAAGTGAGGACTGCAGATGCTGGAGATCAGAGTCAAGACTGGGGGTGCTGGAAAAGCACAGCAGGTCAGGCAGCATCCGAGGAGTGGGAGAATCAAGAACGCTCATCAGAAATTCTATGTGATGGAATTCTCTCCTCCTGCCCAGATGAATGTGGTTCCAGCAACATGTGGCAATGAGAGAAAAAGTAGCCTGCATGGTTGGCACTCCTTCCACCTATTTCTTTCCCAATTGGATTCCTACAGTGTGGAAACAGGCCCTTCGGCCCAACCAGTCCACACCAACCCTCTGAAGAGTAACATATCCAGACCATTTCCCTCTGACTAATGCACCTAACGCTATGGACAATTTAATGTGGCCAATTCACCTGACCTGCACCTCTTTAAACATTCAGCCCTTTCCACTGCCAGTGCACCCTGACAGCAATGTATTCCAGCTACAAGATTCACTGAGAAAGATGAAGGCAGAAAATGCATTGGAACATCTCCACCTGCAAGTTCCCTTCCCAGCCCCATAGCGCCTTGATCTAGAACTATCTTGCTGATCCTTTACTGATACAGAACCAAAACCCTCAAACTCCCCTCTTAAAAGACACAACACCACATGGACAACAATGGTTCAATAAGGTGGTTCATAATCACCTTCGTATAGCAGGTGGGTATGAAGATTAAACTTGACAGTGCTGCCCACATCCTTGAAGTGAATAAAAATAATCATGTGCAATTCTAAAAATGACAAATTTCTTCAAAGCTTTTGATCTTGAACTCATCAGGACAATTCATGAGAAAATCAGTTCAATGGGAAAAACAACACTTACACTGGAGGAGAAGAGAGTGCTAATTGGTTGGCAAGTGGAAACTGATCAAGACATTGCTATGGAAAATGCATCTATTAATGCTGATTGACAGTTAACTGCCAGAATTTGTTTAAATTTTAAACTAAGCAGAGTCTAATTGATTAGGGTATTGCCCTGAGAAATGAGCCAATGAATGGCTGATACCTATCCTGTTGAGCTAAAACAAGAGTTACAGTGTGTGTACATGTTCATTCTGACTGTAAAGTATAGGGTTCTTTGTATTAATATACGTAACTTTCAGCATACCGATATGTGGCACACTGTGAGCCTGGCTGACAATCCTAAATTGGTTACACAAACCAAAATTACCAGAACAGCTCAGCAAGTTTGGCAGCACCCGTGGAGAGAAATCAGAGTTGGCATTTCAGGTCCAGTGACCCCTCCTCAGAACAGAGGAAGCAATTTCTGTTTTTGTTTCTGGTTTCCAGCATTTGCAGTTCTTTCAGTTTTTTTTTAAATCCTAAATTGGTTGTCAATAGTTGTTTGCACACTCAGGATTATCCAGCAAATGTTACCCAATTGCATCATCATGTGTAATCTCGGGCACTGTGTTATGAATATTATAGGCATAAACTGGTTGGGTACAATCAGTATCTTGCCTATACAACTGAAAGGGCATGCTGTTTGATATGATCCGTCAGTCTCTAGAGCATGCAGTGTAAATACATCACACTGACATTGACATTTGTTTTCAACATTACTTATTGTGTGATAAGCTTGACACCAGCATCCTGTTGGTGACAAACACCACTCATGTTGCTATTGCAAAGTAGCTTCGTGAAGCAGCTAGTTTCACTTGTTGCTCAAACCCTTCCAAAGATAATCTGAGGTACATTAGAAATGCCCACATTTCAGATCACAACAGTCCAATGGACGAAAAAGCCAGTATCCTGATAGCATTGCATTCATTGACGATTTCAATCAAATTGCCCCAGATATAAGTTTCTCTCTTGGTATAATGGTTAACTAGACCAGGAAGCTTAGTCAAAATATGTGGCGCTGGCAAAGCACAGCAGGTCAAGCAGCATCCGAGGAGCAGGGCATAAACCCTTCATCTGGAACGCGTGAAACGTCGACTCTCCTGCTCCTCGGATGCTGCCTGACCTGCTGTACTTTTCCAGCACCACACTCTCGACTCTGATCTCCAGCATCTGCAGTCCTCACTTTCTCCTAGACCAGGAAGCTCCCAGCCATGATCACAGATTTGGATGCTGAGTTTTACTGATTACAGAGTGTTGTTCACCTCCTCACTCTGGCCTCACAATAGGCAAATGTATCTTCAGCCATCAGTAAGTAAAACTACTCTTTCTGAACCAGGTGTCCAGGTGTCAATGAGTTGAACACACTGAATTACAGAGTGTTATGGTGTAGAAGGAGGCCGTATGACCCATCGTGCCTGCACCAGCTCGTTAAATTATTGTTACCTAGTTCCTGCTTTCTCCCCATACCCTCGCACATTATTTTTATTCAAATAATTACCTAACTCCCTCTTGAATGCCTCCGTCGAACCTGCCTCCACCACATTTCCAGGCAGTGCATTCCATACCATAACAACACGCTGAGTGAAAAAAGATTTTCCTCACGTCATGCCTGCATATTTTGCAGATTGCTTTAAATCTACACTCTCTTGTTCCTATTATGAGCCGGGAATAGTTTCTCCCGACCTACTCTATGCAGACCACACATACTTTTGAAAATCTCGATCAGATCCATAATCCATATTGCTCTGAGGGAGAGTGGGACTGTTGTAGTGCTCCTATTTGGAGTCTTAAAGCAAAGCTCTGTTATTGCTCTCAGAAGGATGGTATTTGTCTGATGAAGACTCCAGACTCTTCAATTCTGGAGATTATGAGATTGGTTTTCTTTTGGAAAACTATGACAATATTTCAAAGACCAGTAGTGAGGTGCTCAGTCTTCACTCATCTAATTAACGTCATGGAAATGTGTTATCTGGTCACGGTCAAGGTTGGATTAGTAGCCTTAATGTAGATAGGAAAAGGATTGAAGTCCTGAAAGTAAGCTATAGGCCAGAAGGTAGGAAATTAAAAATCAGACCCTCAAAATCATTCATCTCAGAATTATTCCCAGTGTTAAGGTCTAGTGAGCATCAGAAGTAGAGAGCTAAGACCATCTTAGGATGAGGGTTTTTTAATGCTAAAAGTTTATTTGTTTGTCCTGTTGAAAAAATGCGTTTTTCTCCTCAGATCCTGAACAATCTCCCAAAGCCTGACCTAGCGCAAAATGTGGTTCTACCTTTCCTGATCCCAAGTGCCATATATCTCCTCAGCTCAACCACGAGTGTGGAAGAACAGGTCATCTGGAGGTCTTTAGGAGATGCGTGGAGCACGCCCAGGTGGGTGTATGATACAACAATCAGGAGTGTACTGTCTACCTTTATTGATCATTCATGGATCAGTCATGAGCTTTGTATAGTGGAAGATAGCGAGGGATGTGACTACTCCAAATTGACCTGTTATAAGTCGTGAGCTTGTGGCAGCTATTATGTGATTTACAATGTTACAATTGTTCATTATAAGCAAGTAATGAAGCAACTTTACCCTGGCTGCCTTCTTACCCAAGCAGAGCTCCTGGTCCAGATTTACATATGCAAATTATTCCAGATCAGCTCTTCCCTTTGTAATGGGACACCAGATCAAGCTAATCATATGATAACAGGGTCAAAATCAGGTCACAGTCAATGCTTTGGTGTCAGCCTTTAAGAAAATCATTCGATGGCGATGAAAGTTTACAGCACTGAAAGATTAACTCCATCTCTCTCTCCACAGATGCTGCTTGGCCCGACTGAGTGTTTTACTAAATTTCCTGTTGTTCTTATAACGATGTTGCTGTTTTTAAATGCAGGTCAGATTGGCCAGGCGGTGAGAGTTTTCCAAGTTATGTCCCCAAATTCTCTAGTGGTTGGGAAATGCCAGCCCTGGAACCGTTAAGATCTCCAACACCCAATCAGAGAGAACAGGTACTGGCTGGACAGGAAGTCCATTAGAATTGTTTATTAGTTTTCCTTAGGGAGAAAAACATCTGACAACATCCAGATGGCCCAAGCCAGCAGGAATTTAGGAGTGATAGATGATTGACTCTGGCTCTGTCTATGTTTTTCAATTTAGGAGGATCTTCATGTAATCCAGAAGATGATGAGTTCAAGATCCATTCCAAAGGAGGGGTTCTGCAGACTAATTGTAGTCGATTTTCATACCCGTGTGGTTGACCGGTTATAATTAGATTAGATTAGATTTCCGACAGTGTGGTAACAGGCCCTTTGACACTCCGAAGAGTAACCCACCCAGACCCATTTCCCTCTGATTAATGCATCAAATGCTATGGGCAGTTTAGCATGGCCAATTCACCTGGCCTGCACATCTTTGGACTGTGGGAGGAAACCGGAGCACTCGGAGGAAACCTACGGGGAGAATGTGCAAACTCCACACAGACAGTAGCCGGAGGCTGGAATTGAACCCGGGACCCTGGTGCTGTCGGAGGCTGGAATTGAACCCGGGACCCTGGTGCTGTGAGGCAGCAGTGCTAACCACTGAGCCACCATAACCATAGTATGTTGCTCAAATGGTGCTTAGATTTGAAGTGACTTCCCTCTCAGAGATGAGGTGTGTAAGTATCTACCTTTAGCAAGTGCAGGGATCTCATGTCACTCAGTACCTTCACATAGCAGAGAGCTCAGTGCCCACAATGCTGATGCTGGAGCAATGGATCTCCAATAGCAATTTATGCATTTCAATGTTTAATTGCACACTCACCTGAAGTGGTTTTAGGGATTTACACACTGTCAACCTCAGCAATATTTTGCCAGGACGTTTGCCTGAGGGAGTTTGCCACAATCATAACGTCATACAGCTGTATAGCACGGAAACAGATGCCTCAGTCCAACTTGTTCATGCCACCCAGATATCCCACATTAATCTAGTCCCATTTTCCAGTATTTGGCCCATATCCCTCTAAACCCTTCCTATTCATGTAGCCATCCTGATGCCTTTTAAACATTGTAATTGTACCAACCTCCACCACTTCCTCTGGCAGCTCATTCCATACATCCACCACCCTCTGTGTAAAAAGGTTGCCCCTTAGATCCCTGTCAAATTTTTCCCTCCCACCTTAAACCTATACCCTCTAGTTTTGGAGTCCCATACCCTGGGGAAAAGATATTGGCTATTCACCCAGTCCATACCCGTCATGATTTTATAGACCTCTATAAAGTCACTCCTCAGTCTCCAATACTCCAGGAAAAGTAGTCGCAGCCTATTCAGCCTCTCCCTACAGCTCAAACACTCCAACCCTTTCAAGTTTCACAATATCCTTCCTTTGGAAGGGAGACCAGAATTGCATACAGTATTCCAAAAGTGGCCTAACCAATGTTCTCCCAACTTCTAAATGCAATACTCTGACCAATAAAGGCAAGCATACCAAATGCCTTCTTCAATATCCTAGAGACTGCACTTTCAAGGAGCTATGAACCTGCACTCCAAGGTCTCTTTGTTCAGCAACACTTACCATTAAGTGTATAAGTTCTGCCCTGATTTGTCTTTCCAAAATGCAGCACCTCACATTTATCTAAATTAAACTCCATCTGCCACTCTCTGGCCCATTGACCCATCTGATCAAGGTCCCATTGTACACTGAGGTAACCTTGTTCACTGTTCACTACACCCCCAATTTTGGAGTCATTTGCAAACTTACTAACTATACCTCCTATGTTCACATCCAAATCATTTATACAAAAGATGAAAAGCAGTGGACCCAGCACTGATCCTTGTGGCACACTGCTGGTCACAGGCCTCCAGTCTGAAAAGCAATCCTCCACCACCACCCTCTGTCTTCTACCTTTGAGCTACTTCTGTATCCAAATAGCTAGATCATAGAGTCATAGAGATATATAACAGTAGCAGACCCTTTGGTCCAACATGTCCATGCCGACCAGTTATCCTAACTTAATCTAGTCCCATTTGCCAACACTTGGCCCATATCCCTCTAAACCCTTCCTATTCATGTACCCATCCAGATGTTTTTTAAATGCCGTAATCATACCAGCCTCCACCACTTCCTCTGGCAGCTCATTCCATTTAAACACCACCCTCTGCGTGAAAAAGTTGTACCTTAGGTCCCTTTTGTATCTTTGCTCACTCACCCTGGACCTATCCCCTCGAGTCCTAGACTCCCCCACCCCAGGGAAAAGACCTTGTCTTGGTCTCCCTGAATTTCATGTGATCTAACCTTGCTAACCAGTCTCCCATGGGGAACCCTGTTGAACAACTTACAGAAGTCCACATGAATCACATCCACTCTCTTCCCTCATCAATCCTCTTTGTTACTTCTTCAAAAAACTCAATCAAGTTGGTGAGGCGCGATTTCCCATGGTCAACTCGGCCTCCGCATTTCTTAAAGCACAATTGCAACTCCACTTCCAAAATATTTCACTGTCTGTGAGTACACTCAGTTTGTGAATGATGCTACATAAAATGCACTTCCTTTCACACATGCTTCACAGCCAATGAACTATTGTTGAAGTGCAGTCATCATTACCGTGTAGGGGGTGGGGTCACCAATTAGGAGAAAGTGAGGACTGCAGATGCTGGAGATCAGAGCTGAAAATGTGTTGCTGGAAAAGCGCAGCAGGTCAGGCAGCATCCAAGGAGCAGGAGAATCGACGTTTCGGGCATGAGCCCTTCATGCCCGGGGTCACCAATTAGTTTGCAGGAAGTTCCCACAAACAACACAGCAATGACCTGGTCTAGTGGCATTGGCCCATTAACAGAAACTGGCAGAGCCCCATGCTCCACTGTTTAAGAATGTGGTCAACACCAAGACAATTACATACCTCTGATAGGTCCATGTGGCTTCTGGCATTGTGATCACACACCATATCATTCCAAGCTCCCTAGTTTGAATACATATCTGGTCAGATTTGAACCACACTCCAGCAGAAGCGACGGTCTTCAGGTGACCTCCCGAGTTTAAATAAAATGAATGAATTTATGAGCGGCTCACTGGGTGCTATGCAGAATAAGGACTATTGGTCCTGTTCATGCATTACATGTTCATAAACACAGATGTTTCCTGCTGTACATCAGTGACCCGCTTGCATATAGACTTGATGCAAGCTCAGAAATTAACTTTACAAGAAACCTTCCTTTGGAGGAAAGCTTTGCTTTTCATTTGACATCTTAAAATGTTGAATTGGAACAGCATTGAGAAACATTTCCACACTCCCATTGAGAGGCTGCCCTCTTGTGGCATGACCGATGAATGGTTCAATTTGATGCATAACAATAAAAGCCTGCATTTAAATAGCACCTTTTACTCCAGGTTAAAAGTCCCAATTCATCTGGCAAGGGTATTATCCATCAACGTTTGCCACACAGGGAGATACATAGGACATGTGATGGAAATCTTGGTGGTAGAATTACTTTTGGGGGTTTCTTAAAGTAGAAGAAACGGAGAGATTTACAGAGAGGATTCCAAAAGGAATGATTGCCAAAGGTGGAGCAACAAAAAAATCAGGGATGTGTGAGGGGCCTGGACCAGACCTGTGTGGAAATCCTGCAGAGCTGTATGTTATGGAAGAAGGGAATGTTGGTTTTTGATCTTCTGGACAGTTCAATAGATTCTGATTGCCAACCCCACACTTAATCTCAAAAAATTTTAAAGGAATCATGGAATTATTATGGTGCAAATGGAGGCCATTCAGTCCATTATGTCTTCACTGGCTGTCTGAATGAGCATCATGCTATTCTCCTGCCCTTCCTTCATAATCTAATCATCTTGAGCCTTCTTGAATGCTTTGATTGAACCTGCTTCTGCTACACTTCAAGGCAGTGCATTTCAGACTTCAAACACTTATCATGTGAAATGTTTCACATTGCAATTACTTCTTTTATAAATCACTTGAAATGCTCTCTAAATCTTGATCCATTTGTGCATGGGGCAGTCTCTCTCTATCTACATGGTCCAGACCTCTCATGATTTGAAAATACCAAACAAATCACCTCCTAGCTTTCACCTCTCCAAAGAATAAAGCCTGAACCTCTCCAATTTGGTGGCACGGTGGCTCAGTGGTTAGCACTGCTGCCTCACAGCGTCAGGAACCCAGGTTCAATCCCAACTGTGGGCGACTGTCTGTGTGGTGTTTACACATTCTTCCTGCGTCTGCGCGGGTTTCCTCCAGGTGCTCCGGTTTCCTCCCATGATCCAAAAGATGTGCAGGTTAGTTGGATTAGCCATGGGAAATACAGGGTTACAGGGATGGGGTAGGTCTGGGTGGGATGCTTTTCAGAGGGTCATTGTGGACTCGATAGGCTGAATGGCCTTCTTCCACACTGTAGGGATTTTTTCCTGTGACAATCCTTCATCATAAATGAAGTTTCCCATCCCTGTAACCATTCTTGTGAATCTCTTCTACATTTTTTCTGATGCATTCACATGGTTCCTATAATGTGACACCCAGAACTGTTCACAATACTTCAGCTGAGGTCTAGCCAGTGTTGTATATACGTTCAACATAACCTGTTTACTCTAGTATTAATAAAACCTATGATACTGTACAATTTATTAACTGCATTCAAGACTTGTCATGGCACTTCAACGATTTTCACAGATACACCCAAATCTCTTAGAATTACTACAGTGTGTGGAAATAGGCCATTCAGCCCGTCAAGTCCACACTGACTCTCTGAAGAGCATCCCACCCGGACCCATCCCCCTATCCTATATTTCCCATGGCTAACCCACATATCCCTGAACACTATGGTCAATTTAGCATGGCCAATCCACCTAACCTGCGTATCTTTGGACTGTGAAAGGAAACCGGAGCACCCAGAGGAAACCCACATAGATACGAGGAGAATGTGCAAACTCCACACAGTCACCCGCGACTAGGATTGAACCTGGGTCCCTGGCGTTGTGAGACAGCAGAACAGAGATAAGGAGAAACCTTTTCAACCAGACAGTGGTGAATCTATGGAATTCATTGCCACAGAAGACTGTGGAGGCCAGGTCATGGAGTATATTTAAGACCGAGACAGATAGGGTCTTGAGTATCAAGGGGATCAAGGGTTATAGGGGGAAAGTAAGAGAGTGGGGGTTGAGAAACTTATCAGCCTTGATTGAATGGCAGAGCAGACCAGATGGGCTGAATGACCTAACTTCTGCTCCTATGTCTTATGGTCAGTGCTAACCGTTGAGCCATCATGCTGCCCTCTGCTCCTGCAGTGCCTTTATTTTATACTGTTGCTGTATGTTCTTTCTGCCAGAATGTATCACCTCACATTTCCCCACATTGAATTCCCCCTTGTCCACTCCATCAACATCCATGTGAAGTTCTACACTGTCCTCTTCACTGTTTACAATTTTGCCTAAGATGTTTATCATGCACAAACTTTGAAATTGTCCCTTGCACTCCCAAGATCATTGATACGAATCAAGGTAAAGCAAGGGTGCCAGCAGAGGAACTCCCCTACAAAATCGCCTCCAACCTGAAAAATTCCTGTTAACCATTAACCTCTATTCCCCATGACTTGATCAATTTTGTATCCATGACACTGCTGTCCTTTATAATAACTTTTTAATAACTTTTCTCAGAAGTCTGTTTTATGGCATTCAATGAAAATACAATCAGGGGACAAGAGTTGGCCTCTTGGCCCTTTGCAACTGTTTCCCCACTCAATAAGATCATGGCTGATCCGATTTTAACCTCAACTCTGTATTCCTGCATACCCCTGATCGTCTTTCATCCCTTTAGTAATCAAGAATCTATCTAGTTCTGCCTTAAAAATATGAAAAGGTTCTGCTTCCTTTCAGGGATGACAATTCTAAAGTCTCACAACTCTCTGAGAGAAAAAAATTGTTTCCTCATCTCTGTCTCAGATGACCAACCTTTTATTTATAAGCTGTGACCCCTAGTTCCAGATTCTCCCCAAAGAGGAAATGTCCTTTCCACGTCCATCTGGTAAAGTCTTATATGTTTCAATTAGGTTACCTTTGACTCTTCCAAGCTCCAAGATACAGGGCCTAGCCTGTCTAATTTTTTCTCATAAAGCAATCTGTTCATTCCGGATATTAGCAAACCTTCTCTGAACTGCTTCCAACACATTAACATTCTTCTGTAAGTACAACGACTGGTACTGTACACAGTATTCCAGATGAAGTCTCACCAATGCCCTGTACAACTAAAGCATAACCTTTGTATTCTTGCATTCAATTTTCCTTACAATAAAACACAACACTCTAATACAGAGTTATACAGCATGGAAACAGACCCTTTGGTCCAATCTGTCCATGCCAGTTTTAATACCAAACTAAACTAGTCTGCACTTGGCCCATATCCCTCTAAACATTTCCTATTTATGTACTTATCCAAAAGTCTATTAAATGTTGTAACTCTACTTGCATCCACCACTTCCTCTTGATGTTTTTCCACACATGAACCACCCTCTGTGTACAACACAATTTTCAATCTTTCTCCTCTCAGCTTAAAAATATGTCCCCTAGTCTTGAAATCCCCCACCCTAGGAGAAAAAAAAAACCCGCCATTCACCTTATCTATACTCTTCATGATTTTATAAGCCTCAATGAGGTCACTCTTCATCTCCGATGCTCCAGTGAAAAACGTCTATCCAACCTCTCCTTATAACTCAAACCCCTATTCCCAGCTCATCTGAACACTTTTTGGAAGTCCTCTACACATCAATAGCTTTGCCTTCATGAAACCTCACTCTTAACTCTTTAGAGAACTCCAGCAGGTTAGTTAAACATGACTTTTCCCTGAACCTCCATGCTGCCTCTCCCTATTCATCCATGTGGTTTTTAATACTGACCCAAATTATCGTATCTAGCCTTTTGCTCACTACTTTTTAATTGTTGGACTTATCCTTACAAGCTTTTTGGTACAAGGGTGTAATGTTTGCAACATTCCAGGCATCTGTCATCACCCATGTCCAGGGAAGACTGAAGGGTCATGGCCAGTAGATGGAATTTCCATCATGAGCATGTTCATTAGGAATCTTATTCGGTTGATCAGAGTAAACCTGTGAAATAGATCAGGCAACAGGATGGACTTGTATGTGCAGTGTAGGAGCTTTGACAATAATCCAGCTGTCATTCACAACTTTTTGATGTTACCTGCTTTATCATTGGTATGTACTAATTAGAACAACTGAGTAACTATCATTGAAACTGGTTCATTTTTACTGATTTTTAAAATATCATTAAGGGTGTGGTTTTGTTTTCATCTCTTTGAATTGTGCCTTTTGTTTTTTGTTTAGATGCAAGACCCACATGGTGGACCCTTTGAAAGGTAAGTAGGATCTCATAGAGTAAATGTAAATAAGGAAGGTTTTTTGACTATCTCTCTAGCCTTCTCATCACAACATCCACTGTGGCTCTTATTTTTAAAAAATCATTCATGGGATATGGATGTCTCTGGCTAGGCAGCATTTATTGCCCATCCCTTATTACCCAGAGGACAGTTTAAGAGTCAACCACATTGCTGTGGGTCTGGAGTCACATATAGGCCAGACCAGGTAAGGACAGCATATTTCTTCTCTGAAGTATATTAGTTAACACAGATGGGATTTTCTTGACAATCAACAATGGATTCATGGTCACCATTATACTCTTCATTCAGATTTTTAATCATTTTAATTCAAATTCCACAAACTGCCATGGTGAGATTCAAACCCAGGTCTCTAGTACATTATTTGGGTATCTGAATTAACAGTCCAGCGATAATATCACTAGGCCACTGCTTATGAGACAGGTCTTAATTCTTTGAGGCTGCAATCAGATGCTGAGGAAATTTACCAGATTAGTACCAAGATTGAGGCGCTTCAATATGCAGAGAGACTAGAGAAGCTGGGTTTGATCACTAAGTAACGTTGTAAAAATACTGTGGCCTTAAGAGGTGTATTTCGTCCTTTTTTGGAATGAAGGAAGGTTGAGATTGAGGTGTTAAGCAGCCTGCTTAAAGCTAATAAAGTAAACAGCTTGTGAGGCCTTAGGGTGTTGTCTATATGGAACAATAGAAGCAGCCTGAATAGGTGTGGTCAAGCTCCCATAGGAATATTTAGTTTTAGCTTTCTGCAGTTGCTGGCGTCTTGAAGTAGGATGGGGATGCTCTTATTCCTTGAAAAACTGGGGTTCTCCTCCTGCTGCTAGATTTGCATGTGAGACAATCTATTATACTGAATTTGTCTGTGCCAAGGGTGTGTTAATGGGATATTACTATATTGGAACAGTTAATTAGCAGTAGTTAATACTTATATTATTTTGTCAAGCACTTTAATAGAGTAACAGTTAAGCTAATTACTTTATTTTCTTTATTTTGTCTCTATTTTAACTGTAGTATAAAAATAAAGTATGTTTTGCTTAATATTGAGTAGTTTTGACCAATCGAATTGCATCTAGAATGCAACACCTTACAATTACCTTTAAAATCAGAAAAAGTTAAGGTCTAAGTTACCTTCTTAATATATTTTGGGGGGGAGGGGGAAATATGGTCTGGTCCATAACACAGTGTAACAAGAATGGCTTTGATAAGTAAGGATTCCGAAGGTAGGAGACTTGAAACCAAAGGCACTTATTTAAGATAATTGGCTCAATAATTGTTTATTAAGATAAATGGAACAAAGGAGAGGTGAGGACCTTTTTCGGTCAGTGTAAGTTGTTATGAACTGGAAAACCTCAGTTTGAAAAGTTTTAACAGTAACTTACAAGAAAGAATTCTAGACTTGAAGGGGAACAAGTTTTAAGACTCTGGGAAAGAGCATTTGGATTGGACTAATTAGACAACTGTTTCATGTTGGTCTGAATGGCCTCATCCTGCAACTTATCTGAAGAAAGCCATTGACTGTAGATCACCCCTTCCTTGAATACTCTACCCCACGTCTTTTTGTTGTAGCATCCAAATTCTTCAATGGGTCCAGAGGGTTGGTCTCAATCACATTTTATGTTGAGAATGTGGTGCTGGAAGAGCACAGCAGGTCAGGCAGCATCCGAGGAGCAGGAGAATCAACATTTCAGGCAT
>NC_057735.1:9336203-9372363 GCF_004010195.1 Chiloscyllium plagiosum
GGGGGGGGGGGGGGCGGGGGGGAGCATGGCGGTGGTGGTGGGACTGGGGGAAAGCAGCTGAGAATGCGACAGACAGATGAAAGTGAGAGAGAAGGTGATAGGTCAGAGAGGAGGATGAAGCGGATAAATGGGAAAGGTGATTTACAGGTCAGGAGGGCGGTGCCAAGTTGAAGGGTTACTGTGGGGTGAACGGAAACGAGGAAATAAGTGAAATCCAAACATGATCAATGTGGATTTCACCAGTTTCCTTATTTCCCCTCCCCCCACACTATCCCAATCCCAAGCCTCCAACTTGGCACTGATGAAGGGCTTATGCCCGAAACGTCAATTCTCCTGTCCCTCAGATGCTGCCTGACCTGCTGTGCTTTCCTAGAACCATACTCTCGACTCTGATCACCAGCATCTGCAGTCCTCACTTTCTCTCAGTCACATTTTATGCTGAATTTCAGTGAATCTCAACCTGTTAGTCAAGACGTTATTGATGTTGAAAGATTATAACATGCTTATTTTGACTTGAATTGAGCAGCAAGAGGCTGACTTGGACAGGAAGCACCCTGATCTCAGCAATATTAAACCTGGGTGCGTATAAAACCTGGGCAGCTGATTATCTAGTGGTATTATCATCAGACTATTAATTTAGAAACTCAGTTAATGTTCTGGGGATCCCGGTTTGAATCTCCACCATGACAGATGCTGGAATTTGAATTCAATAAAAATATCTGGAATTAAGAATCTACTGATGACCGTGAATCCATTGTCAAGTGTCAGAAAAACCAATCTGTTTCACTCATGTTCTTCAGGAAAGTAAATCTGCCATCCTCACTTGGTCTGACCTACATATCTCTCCAGACTCACAGCGATGGTTCCCTCTCAACTTCCCTCAACAATCACTGCAAAGGTTCAGGAGACAACTCACCTCCGTCTTCTCAAGGGCAATTCGGAATGGGGTAGTAATTGCTGGTCAGCCAATGACACCCACAAGTGAATGAAATAACCTATGGGTCATACTTGCCAAGCTAACAGCCAATTCTCAGTCTCCTCCCAAACCCCTGCCATTCCATTGCCCACCTGCTCCTGAGAATCGACAATGTCAAGCAGTAGGAGGGGTGACCAGCAGCTGGCATTCAAATGTGTGGCAGAGGAGATGTTTCTGGTTGGGGACACATGCACTTCTTGGACCCAGGAATGAAGTCAGGGAGAATGTCATTTATTTTTTCCACTTTGGACCTCTTCAAGTTCCTCTTCCTGGAAGGCTTGGCTTCTGAGGTAACTGCAAAGGCATCTCCTCTCAGGCCTTTGATTGGAGAGACGTGCCTAATGTCCCTGGTTGAGCATTCATCTGGGGAGCAGGGTTGAGGTTGTTCCACTGGTTAAAAGGATTAAGGGAAAATGCCAAACTCAGATCACTAGTTGGTTTCTGTTCTCTTACGACAGGCCACAGAAGGATCAACAATTTGCCAAAGCAATGTACGATTTCATGAAAAGAAAAACCAGGGAACTCACAGTCATGAAAGGTGATGTTCTTGAGGTGAGGAAAGTGTAATGTGCTGGTTTTAGAATTCTAAAAGAGATACAACGATTACAGGGATAATAATAGACACAAAAACACCCATCAGGAAAGATTGGACAGACTGATGACGTCTTCTCTAGGAAGGAGTATGCTAAGGGGTGATCTGCTAGAGGGTTTTAAAAGTATGAAAGGGTGGAAACAGGAAAAAAATGTCTCTATTTATGGAGAAGTTCAAAATCTGAGGTGCATATTAATATATACAATAGTTACAAATAAGGAGATTCAGAAAAAAATTTAAATAAATAAAGATTGGAGTTAATATGTTTCATAACCCTGGGGCATCCCTCAGTAGTCATGGAGTAATCTTTTGAAGTATAGATACTGCTGTAACATTCACATATTGACCAGATGATCTGTCTTGTGATATTGATTTATGGAGAGATATTGGTTACAGGGTCAGCACAGTGGCACTGCTGCCTCACAGCGCCTGAGACCTGGGTTCAATTCCCGCCTCCATGTGGAGTTTGCATATTCTCCCCGTGTCTGCGTGGGTTTCCTCCAGGTGGACCAGCTTCCTCCCACAGTCCAAAAATGTGCAGGTTAGGTGAATTGGCCATGCTAAATTGCCCATAGTGTTAGGTGAAGGGGTAAATGTAGGGGAATGGATCTGGGTGGGTTGCTGTTTGGAGGGTCGGTGTGGACTTGTTGGGCTGGAGGGCCTGTTTCCACACTGTAAGTAATCTAATCTAATAATATGTTTGCTTTTCCTTTGAAATGGTACCACGGAACCCTTTGGATCAACCTGCAAAGATCTCAGTTTAAAATTGCATCCACAAGCCAATATGTCCAACACTCTTTGAATCAAAATGTTTATGCTTAGGAACAGGAATTGAATCAACATCCTTCAGGGTTGAGCGGATGTGGGGTTGAGGTGGGGATGTTGGGCAGGGTGCTGTCAACTGAGCTGTACCTGACATGACTCGAAGAGGAGGTTAGAATATTGAACTTCGTACCACATAGAGTAGTTGAGGTTAGTACTGAAGGTGCAGTTAATGAGAAGTCAGATAAACACACAAGGGGAAAAGAAATAAAAGGTCATATTGATGTGATTAGATGAACTGAAACTTTAAGGTTCTGCTGGTCTGTTGTGACTCAGTGTCACACTGCACAGAGCAATTAATCACCAACCTCTACAAAAATGAGAACAGGAACTCGTTTTACCAGCAATGCCCACATGCCAGAAACTTCAGAATGTTCAACCTAGAATTGCCTCAACATGAATGGTAAAGTTCAAAGTCATTTTTGTAACTTATGATCCAACTTTATTTATTTCCCAAACTGGTATTTAACTGTGTGGTGAATGTTAGAGTCTAGAAACTGTGGTCACACCTCCAGCATTTTCAGGTCAGTTGTAATGCATTCAATATAGAGAATGGCGCTTTGCTAAGCTAACAGAAAGTCCAAGCTCAAGAAGAGGTTGAAGGATTTAAGGGCAAACTATGTATCAAGGAGAAAGGAATAACAGGGTTATGCTTTTGGGGGGTTGGGTGAAGAAGGTGGGAAGAGAGGTGTGTGTGGAACATATATACCAGCATCCATCCATTTTTTGATCTCAATATTTTATAGCTTTGTATGCAACTGGGCCCCCTACTGCACCAATGGCAATGAGTTTGTTTGCAATATTCATGGCTTGATTAAATGCAGTCAACACGGGCTTTGTGAGGGGCAGGTCATGCCTCAAAAACCTTATCGAGTTCTTTGAGGATGTGACTAGAAAGGTTGATGAGGGTCGAGCTGTGGATGTAGTGTATATGGACTTCAGCAAGGCATTTGATAAGGTTCCCCATGGTAGGCTCATTCAGAAGGTCATAAAGAATGGGATACAGAGGAATTTAGCTGTCTGGATACAGAATTGGCTGGCCAACAGAAGACAGAGAGTGGTAGTAGAAGGAAAATATTCTGCCTGGAAGTCAGTCGTGAGTGGTGTTCCACAGGGCTCTGTCCTTGGGCCTCTACTGTTTGTATTTTTTATTAATTACTTGGATGAGGGGATTGAAGGATGGGTTAGCAAGTTTGCAGGCCACACAAAGGTTGGAGGTGTCATTGACAGTATAGAGGGCTGTTGTAGGCTGCAGCGGGACATTGACAGGATGCAGAGATGGGCTGAGAATTGGCAGATGGAGTTCAACCTGGATAAATGCGAGGTGATGCATTTTGGAAAGTCGAATTTGAAAGCTGAGTACAGGATTAAGGATAAGATTCTTGACATTGTGGAGGAACAGAGGGATCTTGGTGTGCAGGTACATAGATCCCTTAAAATGGCCACCCCAGTAGACATGGTTGTTAAGAAAGCATATGGTGTTTTGGCTTTCATTAACAGGGGGATTGAGTTTAAGAGCCGTGAGATCCTGTTGCAGCTCTATAAAACTTTGGTTAGACCACACTTGGAATACTGCATCCAGTTCTGGTAACCCTATTATAGGAAAGATGTGGATGCTTTGGAGAGGATTCAGAGGAGGTTTACCAGGATGCTGCCTGGACTGGAGAGCATTTTCTTATGAAGAGAGGTTGACTGAGCTCGGACTTTTTTCATTGGAGAAAAGGAGGAGGAGAGGGGACCTTATTGAGGTATACAAGCTAATGAGAGGCATAGATAGAGTCAATAGCCAGAGACTATTTCCCCGGGCAGAAATGGCTAACATGAGGGGTCATAGTTTTAAGCTGGTTGGAGGAAAGTATGGAGGGGATGTCAGAGGCAGGTTCTTCACACAGAGAGTTGTGAGAGCATGGAATGCGTTGCCAGCAGCAGTTGTGGAAGCAAGGTCATTGGGGACCTTTAAGAGACTACTGGACATGCACATGGTCAAAGAAATTTGAGGGTGCAAACATGAGGATCAATGGTCGGCACAACATCGTGGGCTGTTCTGTGCTGTACTGTTCTATGTTCTATGTTCTGTGATCTATGTTCTAATATTAAATGATGCCTGTTCCAAACCCAGCAGGCGGTTGGTTGGAGATTTCCCCTATTTTACTGAGTGAAGACAATCAGTCTGCCACTTTGATCTCAGGTTGTAACCCATCTGGTCCTCATCAAATGTAACCTTGTTTATCATCATGTTCTAATGGCTCAGTTAGATCTCAATGCCTTAACAAAGTATTCGGTTCTGCTTCATGTTTCCTTAGCCATTGTGAACTGTGACACAGGTAAAGCTTCACTGATACAGCTTGTACCTTTCAGGTATTGGAGGCCTCGAAGCAGTGGTGGAAAGTGAAGAACCTGAATGGTTCCATTGGTTACGTACCCTCCAACATCATGCAGTTAATGAATGAGGAGGACTCCCTTCCTTCGGTAAGTAAACCTTGCAGCTTATTTAAAAAACGAAGTGTAGGTGATTATTTATGATAGGTGGATGGATGTGCATGTCAAAGCAGCATGGTTGACCCAAACTGCAACTACTGTTGGAGGTATGAGTGCGCAATGCAGTAAGAACCTCTCCCCTAACAGGATGATCTTACTGTCCCCCTTGGGGTTGTGACTTCCTCCCCTCTCTCAGCTTGTCTACCATCTCCAGATCATGTATCACTTCCCACTCCCAATCCTTATGAATGTACGGTCAGAGAACAAGCGTAGGTCATCCATAACTTTCACTGCCAGCTGCAGTTTCTTCCTCCATTTGACTAGTTGTCAGATAAGAAACAGTGCTAATAAGTATTAATGGAGTCTTACAATTAATTTTGGGCACTCAGGTCATTTTCAGAACCCCCACCCTTTCCCCTTTTTGGGCCTTATGTATTTGTCTCAACCTCCGTACAACCTCAATCCAAGTGTGAAGTGTAATGTAATTTAAATGTATAATTAAATCTTCACTGGTTTGTTTAATCCCCTGTGGTAATCTCTCTTGTGCCATCTGATTTTTTTATAGCATGTTAATAACAATCGTGCTTTTCAATATCGCTCCTATACTGATTCACCTGATTTGTCAGTCCACTTCACACCCAGTGAGGTGACATCTTGGCTCCAGAAGAAAGGCTTTTCAAGAATGTAAGTACAGGTCATGCTGTTCTATGAACTCAACCACTTTCAAAACCACTGCAATATCATCATCAAACATGCTCTTTGTTCCTTTGTTTTTCACACTTAA
This sequence comes from Chiloscyllium plagiosum, assembly GCF_004010195.1. Classification (NCBI taxonomy): domain Eukaryota; kingdom Metazoa; phylum Chordata; class Chondrichthyes; order Orectolobiformes; family Hemiscylliidae; genus Chiloscyllium; species Chiloscyllium plagiosum. Next base: position 9,341,856 of record NC_057735.1, read on the forward strand.
CTAATTGTGAAGTGGATTTTTCACAGCTTCTATCTCTATTCTTTGTGAAATTTGGTCCTGATCCATTTCAGTTTGCAATGCCATGTCAGGTACAACACCCACTCAGTTCCGAATTTTAAATATTGCTAAAAGGAGACATGGATCAAAACATGTCATTGTGTACTCATCAGGACTGAAATGCAAGAAAACCAAGTTTAGAAAGGGAATGATACAGCAGTGGAAGAGGGTGCTGAGTGGCTGAACTATAGTTGAATTGGATATGTTAACTTTTATCTTAGTTAAGTAAATTCAAACCAGGCAAACTCACTGCAATTAGTCAGCATATTGTACTGGGGATACAGCGGGGATGGGCTATCTCCATAGTGATGTCTTATTGAAAAAGGTGCATTATACAGGCATATTCCACTTTCTGACAAAGAACAGGGCTCTGAATGTGATCTGTCCTCCTTGTGTGTTCTGTTCATCAAGTGGATCTTTTTCTCCTTCCGCAGTACTGTGAGGTCTCTGGGGGCTCTCACTGGTTCTCAACTAATGAGTCTAACTAAGGAAGAGTTGAAGATGATTAATAACATGGAAGGACCCATTGTCTACAATGAGATTCATGGAGGGTAAGAAAACATGAATGTTTTGCACTCCGTCAACCATTCTCTTTCCCCAACCAATGTTCAATGTTATATTGATTTAAACATGATATTGGATAAGATTATAAACCCAGATCTACCCAGCCCTCTCAGATGGACATAAAAGATCCCGTGAAATTGTTGGAATAAGAGTAAGGAAATGCTCTATCTGTTGGCTGATACACATACCCCTTCTCCCCCAAAATACCACCTAAATAGATTACCTGGCCATTTATCTTATTACTGTTTGTGAGAGCCTGCTATGTACAAATTGGCTGCTGCATGTCTCTCCGATGTTACAATGAGCACATGTCAGAAATAGTGTGGCTGGAAAGCACTTCAGCAAAGAGTAACAGTGGCTCAGTTACTAGCATTGCTGCCTCACAGCACCAGGGACCTGGGTTTAATTCAGCCTTGGCTGACTATCTGTGTGGGTTTCCTCTGAGTGCTCCGGCTTCCTCCAACAGTCCAAAGATGTGCAGGTTACGTGGATTGGCCATGCTACATTGCCCCTTAGCGTCCAGGGATATGCAGTCTAGGTGGGTTAACTATGGTTAAAAACTCCTTGTGGGGTTATGGGGTGAGATGTTCTTTGGAGGGTCAGAGCAGACTTGATGGGCTGAACGGCCTCTGTCTGCACTATAAGAATTCTATAAATGATACTGTATCATTTTTCATGATGTAATTTTTGCTCTGTAATAATAAGAAATGATTATACACAACATTTAAACTATGGAATGATTACCCCTCTGATTTAAATAGTTCCTTGAATTTTCTATTATTCAATGCATTTGTATATATTTGAGAAAACTCAGTGAAGTGTCAGCATTCACAGTTTAAGATGAAGAGGTCACAAAGATAGAAAATGTGATCATGCAGAGCCAATGCTTCAGCACTTAAATTGTAAAAGCTTTTGAATTGTAGATGTGAAAGATTAAGGGGGGAAAAAGAGTTTTCCGGTTTGAGTTTCTGAAAGAGAACAAACTTTAGAAGGTTTACTTGCTTGGAATGACAGGAAAACTCTGCATCTTCCCACTCACTGGTCACTCCACCCACTCCCAGCCCCTTCTCGTCCCTCACACCCATCACCCTGGGAAAAATTCCCCCACTTCTCCCTCTCACATACAACAATTATCGATGAACAAATAGGGCACCCCAACTCTCTAACAGTATATTGCCCAATAACCTTTGAGCTTAAGTACAATTGACTCCAAACACCACATTATTTCAAGTCTGTACAATGTTTAGGAATGATCCCAGAGCATGGCTCTGTGAACAGCAAGTGGCCAAACTGCAAGCTGTTTTCAGCAAATGTGTGTATGATATAAGGTGCATGGACCTTTAAGCATGCTCTTAAACTTCCATCAATAACTACCACTTTGAGATCACTCTACAAACAGCACTCGTATGGAAGATGCACTATCCATTGTCTTCAAACTGAAGTCTCCTTCTTTGTCACCCTAACTTCAAGCGTAGAATCTACCTTATTGTTTCACCAATCCTTGTGTTTGATTGGCTTGTTTAGTTTGAGAAAAGAACAGAGCAATACTGAAAGAAATCTAAGATAAGAAGCACTGGTCAGAAAAAAAGTTTCAACCATAGTGCAGATTATTGTAATAAATATAAGAAACAAAAATGCCTCAAGACCGATCTCAATAAAAATGGTTTTGATGTTTGTTCACATCAGATTAGATTCCCTACAGTGTGGAAACAGGCCCTTCAGCCCAACAAACCCACACCAACCCTCTGAAGAGTAACCCACCCAGACCCATTTCCCTCTGACTAATACACCTAACACTATAGACAATTTAACACGACCAACTCACCTGACCTGCACATCTTTGGACTGTGGGAGGGAGTCCATGCAGATATGGGGAGAATGTGCAAACTCCACACAGACAATTGCCTAAGGCTGGAATCAAACATAGGTCCCTAGTGCTGTGAGGCAGCAGTGCTAACCACTCAGCCACCGTGCTGCTCAGGCCTTTGATGAAAAAATCAGGAATTTTGACCAAAACCTTGACCAGGGAGGTAGTTTTTTTGGTAAGTCATGGAGTCGTAGAGTCATACAGCACAGAAACAAACCCTTTGGTCCAACCAGTTCATGCTGAAAATAATCCCAAACTAAATTTCTGCTCCTGGTTCATATCCCTTCAAACCTTTCCTATTCACATACTAATCCAAATGCCTTTGTCTTACAAGAGAAATGTTTAGAACTTTAGTGAGATAATTCCAGGGTTTAGGAGTCTATCACACCAGCCAGTGGTGGAACGGTTAAATTCATGGCTTTGGAGCATGGATATTCAAGACTTTTCGATCTGGAAGAGTTTACAGGCAGGTAGGGACAAGACTATGGAGTGATTTGTAAATAAAAATAAGGATTTTAAATTTAAGGCATTGTCACTCCAGGAGCCAGTGAATTTCAGTGAGCATGGGGCTATCGGGGATGGTGATGGGACTTAGTGTGAATTAAGATATAAACCTCAGAGTTTTGAACGAGCACAAATTTATGTAGGCTGGAAAGCGAGGGGTCTGCCAGGAGAAACTAGGAATAGTCCAGGGGTAATAAAGGCATGATTGAAGGGTTTTAACAATGCAAATCGGTAGTGAGAACAACATGTACCCAATTCGATTTTAATGAAGAAAAATAACATTTTGCCTCTTGCTTTACAGGCGGTAGGTGACCCAGACAGTCAATGTCCCATGTACATAGAAACTAAAGAAGGCCAACAGAGGACAGGCAATCTGCATCAAAGAAGCCCAAATTTAAACAGTGTTGTGGATCTAACTACAGGGACGACTCTGTTTCGATCCATACATCAGTATTTAGCTGTAAACAAGATTTAAAGAGAAAAGTGAAATCAGTTGATTAAACACAAGTTATTTGCAATTGATAAGCACAAACACCTGTTTCTGCTTGAAGTTTCCATTTTCCCAAGATGTGAGGGCTCACGCAAAAGCAAAATGTTTGACACTGAAACTTTGTTCCTCATGTACTTTGTTCACTGAAATAAATGGGTCCAAATACAGGCAAGCATTGATTTTCACAACCAGTGAGTGTCTCTGAAAGAGAGAGCTGACTTTTTTATGAGAATTTGTTGATGATATTGTAGCAAACTGTACGCAGGAGTATAAGCTGTTAGGGTTAGACAAAGGCATATGGAGGTGGTTGATGTTTTGCATAAACCCATTGGGCTGAATTGTCTGTTTCTGCACTGTACAATTCTGAGTAGTGGGTGCATTGTTGCAGTACATAGAATTTTACAGTACAGAAGGAGGTCATGTGACCCATGTCCACACTGGCTGCTGAAAGAGCTACCCAACCAGTCAGTCCCAATCTCTGGTCCTATCGTCAAGAAATTATAGTCTTGCCGGGCTGCATTCTCATTAGAGAGACACCAGGTGATGGTTTAACCCAAGGCTCCCATGCCTCAGCTGAAGGGAGATGTTGAGGAGAAAAGTCCATCATGGTAATCTCAGCCAGTGCAGGGATTGAACCCACACTTCCAGTGTTACTCTGTATTGAAAATCAGCCATCCAGCCAACTGAGCTAGCCAACCCCACTTTACACAGAGCAAACATTATCAAATCTACATTGCATGTGATTTGATTAATTGGAAATCTGGATGACTATTGGTAGAGACGAGATGAAAAGTACGACAGGTGATTTAGTGCATGTAAAAAGCTGTTCAGTTGTGTGTGATAACACTTCTGGTTTGAATGGCACAATAGCACAGTGGTTAGCACTGCTGCCTTACTGTGCCAGGGAGCTGGGTTCGATTCCAGCCTTGGGTGACTGTCTGTGTGGCGTTTGTGCATTCTCCCTGTGTTCTTGTGGGTTTCGTCCCACAGTCCAAAGATGTACAGGTTAGGGTGGATTGGCCATGCTAAATTGCCCATCGTGTTTGGGGATGTGCAGGTTAGGTGGATTAACCATGGGAGATGCAGGGTCACTGGGATAGGTAGAGGGGCTGAGTCTGGATGTGATGCTCTTCAGAGGATCGGTGAGGACCGGATGGTTGAATGGCCTGCTTTCACACTGTAGGGATTCTAAACATAATTTAGGGCTCTTGTGACGGAGTAGTAGTGGTAGGGAATTTGGGCTGGATATGACCAGCCTCTGCTTTGATGTTTTTCACTGCCTACAGTCCTACTGTTTTGGGAAACAAAAGTTATGCGGTGATGCAAAAGTTTTACCAACTGATTCAAAAGGGTTATGTCCTTAAATTAATGCAATGAAAGATATGGATGGCTGAAGTTGAACAACTCAACCTTCATTGCAGACCAGAGCTGTCAAGCCCATCTTGGATGATGGGCGTAATCTAATATCCTGGCACCGATACTCATTATGTTTAACAAATGTTATTAAAATGGAAGTATATAAATTGTTATGCCCTACACAATCATTTAATTGGTTCACCCTCCACTTCACCTTGATGATTATTTCACTTTCTGCTGGCAACTGAATTCCAAATGTGAGTCTGGGACCACTCCTAACACACAAATCCATGGAAGGTCTATGGGCTGGGTGTAGCTGTTCTGTGGATCACATGCTTGACATCCCCAGTACAGACTGTTCTGGCAGGGATTGAATGTGTTAGTCTATACACTGGACCTAAACAAGCAGAGACTTCGATCTGAGTAATGACCAACATCCATGTACGTCTGAATTATCTGTGTAATCGCAACCATTTCTTTGTGCGTTATGCTGTATCATACCAACTAAATCATAATAAATTATCATCTTTGATTGTATTCATTGCCTTTGCCCGAATTTAGATGTGAAGTGTGTATTCCAGATGTGATGGGACTGGTCAAACCATTCAACGTTAAGCAAAACACCATTTATTTAAACGTAAGTTAAAACAAAAGTAAAACAAATTTAGAATAACTTACCTTTTGGAACATTTAACCAAATAATAGACACAGTACCCATTACTAATTAACTATTCTAATATAGTAACATCCCATAAACATGACCCATAGCAAAAAGGCAAGTTTAGACACAGATTCTTACATGCAGTTTTCCAAATCAGGAGGAAAAAGAAATCAAGAAAATTCAGGGAAAGTAGCAGTTAGAGATCATTCACTGAAGCCTCCAACTCGTTTGAGACCTCAAAGGCTTCTGATGTTACTGAAAAAATAAAACCTCAGAAATCTGCATCTGTGGCAGCTGGCCACACCCATTCAGGCTGCTTCTATTGTTTCAACTTTTTAAAAAAAATTCAAAGCTCACAAGTGGTTTACTTGAGTAACCAGTTCAGTACCTTTACCTTACAACCTCCCTTCAAACAAAAACTCGGACAAAATAACCTTTGGAAGTGACAGCAGAATCACAACCTTTAGAATTGGGAAGCAATCAAATTGCTGTTAAGATCCTATTTCATTGAAACAAAGTTCTTACACAAGGCAAATAAAGGAGGGATGTTTCCCCTGGCTGGGGTATCTAGATAGTCTCACGTTAAGGGGCAGATCATTAGGAGTGAGATGGAGAGCAAATTTGTGAACCTTTGGAATGTGCAATGGATGTTCTACCAATGTATATTCACGTCAGAGATCAATAGGTATCAAGATACTAGGGATCAAGGGAAATGGAGATAGTCGGGGGGAACAGTGTTGAGAGACAAGATCAGCTGTGATGTAATTGAATGGTGGAGCAGGCTCAATGAGCCAAATGATCTACCCCTGCCCCTATGTCTTAATATTCCTTACAAAAGCTTTAAAGTGATCCTTTTGGAGATGCAAAGATTACCCAACATGTTCCTTGAACTATTTAATGGAGCTGATTTCCTCCAGGCCAATAATATGAGAGGGTAAAAGAATGAATATTCTTAAATCCATCCAGGGGGCAATTAGATTGAGAGACACAATGAAGTGCTGTAAACAGTGGCATAGGTAGGGAGGAAGAACTGGTTTAAAAGCCTTGAATATGGGACTGAAGGGGAAATGTGGGTAAGTGGAGTTGAGGTACAAATCAGCCGTAACCAAATGGAATGACATGACAGGTTTGAGAGACTGGATCATGCTCAAGGCCTCTGCATGTCTACAGCACTTGTTATTACATCAAATATTATTGTGTAGACAGAAGTGACAGACAATATACACACAGCAAGCACTACAAACAGCAATCACATAAATAAGCAGCAAATCAGATTTTAGAGACTGATGGAGGGATAAACATTGACCAGGATGCACCTGCTCAGCTTTGAGTAGTACCAAAAGATCTTTTATATCCATCTCAGAAGGAATAGCTAGATGGACCCTGATCAACATTTAAGCCAGAGCTCTAGGACTGCTATGTTCCCTCAGTTCTGCACTGAAGCGTCTGTGGTCTGTCTGGAACTTAACTTGAGGAGAGAAGTGTTATCACTGAGTTACTGTAACATTCAAAAACATGAAGTTAAAAAGTGATGTAAAAAATCCTTGTTTACTATCAATGAACGCTAAATGACTTCCCTATACTTTACATTTTAATTAATTATAATGTTTCTCAGTTCCTGTATTAAAACAGTAGACAAAAGAGTGTCACACAGGATGGTTATTTCTTGATCTCAGTGTTTAATAAAGGTTATGTTTGCTGAGTGGTCTATTCCTGCATCTATTTCTTATATTTTTTGAGTTTAGATTAGAGCTGCCTATTTCTAATATACCTGAGGTCGAACACAATTAGCTCAGGTGCCATAACATAAATAACACTAAGAACTGTGGAGATGAAAATCTAAAATAAGCACCAAATTGCTGGGGAAACTCAGCAGTCTGGTAACATCTGTGAAGGGAGAAACAGAGGTATAATTTCAAGTGCAGTGACTCTTCATAACGATTTTAAGAATTGTAGATGTAAGTGGGAAGGAACTGGGCAAGGAGAGAACCAATTTAATCAAAATAGGAAGAGGTAAATTCAGTGTGGCAGGGACGAGCAGAAACAATGGGTCTGTCCAGTCAGCCCTACTTGCGGATTTTGTTTTAATAGAATTGCGGATGTAAGTGGAAAGCCTAATTCTCGACCAGGTGCCAAGTGTGGTTTTGCTTGGAGCTGTATTAGTTGTGTGGCAGGAAACTTAATTGCAAAAATTCAAACATGGAGCTGCAGGATGGGTTGGGCTTCTAATAGCGAAGGGGCAGTGAGTTCAAAAACTCTGAGGCTGTTATAAAAGTGATTGATATATGTAAGATCAGAGAGAGTGAGGCTAAGTTGTTTTGTTGTTGGATTTCAGTTCAAACTGACAAAGAAAGTACTGAAAATGTGCCGCTGGAAAAGCGCAGCAGTACTGCCCGCAGACAACTAATTATATTTTTCTATAGGCCAGTCCTGATTGCTGATCCTGTAGAAGGGGATGGGTGTGTCATTTAAGCCTTTGATTATTTATTTCCGAATTACAATTCTAGTTATATTTATTGAGCAACAACTAGAGGCTGTGGATACTGATTGCATAGCTTAAGTTTACAGATTGACGCTGCAGCATGCGATGTATGAATCAAAGGCAACAACAAAGACTTTCTTAAAATAGAGTTTATTTCCATTTAAACAAAAATAGTAACGGTGAGATTGATGCTACCTATTTCTAGCTTTCAAAAGGCAAGTGACAATATACCACATAATAGACTTGTTAGCAAAGTTTATGCCCATGGGATGAAAGGGACTGGCAGAATGGATACAAAATGGACAGGAAGCAGAGTGGGGTGATGAGAGGGTATTTCAAGACTGGAAGGAAGTATACAGGTCAATACAGGGTCACTTCTATTTTGGATATATATCAGTGGCCTGATCTTGGAAATATATAGCACCATTTCAAAGTGATTGGAGAACAGGTCTTTACAGTGCACTTAGCTCAGAGCAGCAGCTGAGAGGTGGGGAGGGATACAATAACCGGTAAGCCTATAAATCTAGCAGGGTGCCGATAAAGCAGGAGCATCACGAGAATCTTCAGTGCGGCTACTCTTGATGTCATAAGTTCAAAAGGTGAGGAAGTCTGCGGTTTGATGAGTACTGGGCACCTGACAATAATTGGGAAGAAGTGAGGAGTGCAGGTGCTGGATTGCAATCGGTTTTTGGGAGGCTGGAGTGAATAGGTGTGAAGGAAGATGGACAGTTAGGACAGGTCAAAAGGACGGTGCCTAGTTGGAGGTTGTTTCTGGAATGAGGCGGGAGAGGGGAGATTTGGAAATTAGTGAAGTCGTTATTGACACTGTGTTGGCTGAAGGGTTCTCAGGCGGAAGACGAGGCAGGCAGGAGAGGGGAGATTTGGAAACTAGTGAAGTCGTTATTGACACTGTGTTGGCTGAAGGGTTCTCAGGCAGAAGACGAGGCTTTCTTCCTTCAGTTGTTGCATGGTTTGGATTTGGCGGTGGAGGAGGCCCAGGTCTTGCATGTCCTTGGAGGAGTGGGAGGAAGGGCAGTGGAGGAGCCCAGGAACTTGCTTATCGCCTGACAATTACTGGTTAACTTTTTTTATCCTACAGATTTAAGGCAGTGGGAACTTAGTTATAGTCAACCTTTTCATAACCTTAATGATAGAGTAGGAAATCTAACAAAATAAGTCTAATAATTGAAAGTCCATTGTAAATTTAAGAGATGTCTGAAGTGGCCATCCAAGTGGAATGTGTAGCTGGTCACACGTTGGGGAGTCCTGGATGCTTCCAGTGTCGTTGATGACCACATGTGCAGAACGTGCTCCCAGCAGCAGAAGCTGGAGGAAGACTCTGAGTCTTGGAGTTTGAGCAACGGTTGGAGTCACTGTGGCACATCCGTGAAGCTGAGAGTTAGGTGGCTAGCACATCTAGAGAGATGGTCACATACAGCTCAAAGGACTAGAGGATAGAAGGGAATGAGAGACCAGAAAGAACAGGCAGGGAGTGCAGGAATCCTCTGGAGTCCCACTCACTAACCAGTATTCCACTTCAGAGGTTGATGAGGGTGCAAATACCTCAAATACCATGATGCTTGACTGTACAGGGGTGGAGGAAGAAGGAAGGAAGAGCAGTCGTAATAGGGGATTCTTCAGTCAGGGGAAAAGACAGGCATTTCTGCTGCTGAAGATGTGACTCCAGGATTGTGTGTTGCCTCCCTGGGGTCAGAGTCAAGGGTGACACTGAATGGCTGCAGGGCAACCTGGAAGGATATGGTGATGAGTTAGAGGTTGTGGTACATGTTGGTATCAACGACATGGGCAAAGTGAGGAATGAGGTCTTGCATCATCAATTCTGGGAGCCAGGCAGTAGATTAAGACCTCAACGGTTGTAATCTCTGGATTATGCCTGGTGCCATGTGCTAGCAAGTTTAAAAATAGGAAATTAGGACCGATGAATGTGGGGCTCAAGAGTTGATGTAAGAGGGAAAGTTTTAGATTCAGGAATCACGAGGACTGTTTTTGGGGAAAGTGGGACATTTACAAATGTGATGGTCTGCACCTGAACCACATTGGGATCAACATCCTTGCAGGTAGGTTTGCTTGTGTTATTGGGGGAGGGGACACAGAAAATTGATAAAACAGAGATACATCATGCTACAGCAAACGAAGCAAGTCACAGTGAGTTCAAGTATCAAGAGAGTAAGGCAAGGCTGGAAGGTCTTTAATGCCAGGAGTGTAATAGTGAGTTAATGACATTGATTAACACATGGTAGTTTGATATTGTTGCCATCACAAAAACATAGTTGAAGGAAGGGTGGGACTGGTAATTTAACATTCTGGGTTATATGACCTTCAGGTGATCCAGAGGAGGGTATAAAAAGGTGGTGGTGTAGCACTATTAAATAAAGAATCAATTACTGCACTAAGCAGAGATGATATCTCGGAAGGGTCATCAAATGAGGCTTTGTGGGTAAAACTTAGCAATGTTAAGAGGGCAGCCACTTTACTGGGAGTGTATTATAGGCTCTCAAAGAGTCAGCAGGAAATAGAGGAGCAAATATCTCGACAGTTCACAGGGAAGTGTAGAAGTAATAACCAGGAAATTACACTAGAAAATTTCAACATTCCCTACATAAATTGGGATAGTTATAGTATTAAGGGTTTGGAGTGGAGGATTTTTGAAATGTACCAGAGGAGTTTTGTGTATCAATACATAGGAGGCCCAACAAAGGACAGCACAGTGCAGGATGTGGTTCTGGGGAATGAAGCTCGACAAGTGTTCAATGTGGGAGTGGGGGATCCTTTTAGCGAAAGCAACCATAACATGGTATGGTTCAAATTTATTCTGGACAAGGAAAACAAAGCCTAAAAAAGATGGGGGATGTCAGATTCTTTTAAAATAAAGCAGGATCTTGCCATTTTTGACTGGGGACTGCTCCTTGTGGGCAAGTCTACAGTGGAGCAGTGGGGGACATTTGGAAAGGAGCTGGGGAGATTGCAGGTCCAACATATATCCTTTGGAGGGAAATGTAGGAGCAGTAAGTTCAGAGAACTCTGGATGTCTAGGACAATTCCGGAAGAAGATGAGGAAGAAGAGAAGAGATTTTAGCAAGTCCAAAGGGAGCATTTCAGCCACGGCCCTAAAGAAATGCAGGAAGTGCAGGAAGGACTTTAAGAAAGCAATTTGAAGAGCAAAAAGATGCATGAAAAAGGACTTGAAAACAAGATTAGAAAGAATCCTAAGATATTTTTAAAAATCCATTATAGGGAAGAGGTTAGCCAGGGAAAGAATAGGGTCCATTAGGGACAAAGTAGGAAACCTGTCTGTGAAGCCACAGGATATTGGAAGGGTGTTGAATGAATACTTTCTTTGGTCTTCACTCTGGAACAGGAGAATGTAGGTACAGAATTCAGGAAAATGGACTGTAAAGAACTTACACGGTTTGACATAGGAAAAAAGGAAGGTAATGGAGGATCTGTTGGGCTTAAAATGGACAAATCTCCTGACCCAGATGAATTGCATCCCAGATGGCTGTGAGAGACGAGGCAGGAAATTGCAGGAAAGAATTAATATCCATTTGGAAAGCTGTGGGTTTATTATGCATAGTCAGCATGACATTTTCAGAGGGAGGTCATGCCTTAACAAATTTGCCAGAATTTTTTGAAAATGTGATCAAGTGTGTGGATGAGGGAAGTTCAGTTGATGTAGTTTATAGGGACTTTGGCAAAGCTTTTGACAAGGTCCCACATGTGAGAGTGATTGAGAAGGTTAAAGCACATGGAGTTGAGGGAAACTTGGCAAGGTAGATCACAAACTGGCTTTGCAATAGGGCACAAAGGGTCATGGTAGTAGAAGGCTGTTTCAGTGAGTGGTGTACCACAAGGATCAGTACTAGGACCCTTATTGTTTGTTATGTACAGAAATTATATAGATGAAAATGTAAGGGGAACGCTAAGCAAATTTGCAGATGACAACAACAGTGGCCAATAGTGAAGAAGATGGTTGTAGGTTACAGGAAGATATAGATGGGTTCGTCAGATGGGCAGACCAGTGGCAGATGGTATTTAATTTTGATAAGGATGAGGTGATGAACTTTGGAAGAAGAAACAATATGAGGGAGTAGTTAATGAATGGCAGGACACTGGGTAGCTTAGAGGAACAGATGGATCTTGGAGTAATTATTCACAGATTTGTGAATTCGGCTCAGCAAGTGAATAGGATTGTTATGAAGGCATATGGGACACTTGCTTTAATCAGTTATGGTAGAGAGTATAAGAGCAAGGAGGTAATGTTGGAATTGGACAGAGGGTTGGTTATGCCACAGCTGGGGTGCTGTATGCGGTTCTGGTCACCTGACTACAGGAAGGATGTGATTGCAGTAGAGGAGGTACAGAGGAGTCGAGAGTGTGGTGCTGGAAAAGCACAGCCAGTCATGCAGCATCCGAGGAGGAGGAGAATCGATGTTGCGGGCAGAAGCCCTTCATCAGGAATAAGGCTTGTGGGTCGGGTTTGAGAGATAAATGGGAAAGGGGAGGGGTTGAGGGGACATGGCTGGGAAAGTGATAGGTGGATGAAGGTAAGAGAGAAGGTGATAGGTCAGAGGGAGCAGTGATGGATGAGTCAGGAGGGCAGTCCCGAGTTGAAAGTTGGGACTGGGATAATGTGAGGGATGGGGAAATGAGGAAGCTGTTGAAATCCACATTTATCCCATGTGGTTGCAGAGTCCCAAGGCAGAATATGAGGTGTTCCTCCTCCAGGAGTCAGGTGGTAATGGTATGGCAGTGGAGGAGGTCCCAGACCTGCAAGTCCTTGACAGCTTGGGAGGGGGAGTTAAAGTCTTCAACCACAGGGTGGTGGGTTGTTTAGTGCGGGTGCCCCAGAGATGTTGTCTGAAATGTTCCACAAGTTGGTGTCCTGTCACTAGGTGGATTGGTGGGGGCAGTATGGACCTAACAAGAGAGTCATGGGGGGGAATGGTCAGACCTGGACTCCCTTGTCAGGTCCACGCCCCTCACCAACCCACCCTCCACTTCCAGCACCTTCCCCTGCCACTGAAAGAAGTGCAAAACCAGTGCCTAAACCTCCTCCCTCACCTCCATCGAAGGCCCCAAGAGATCCTCCTGCATCCGACAGAGATTTACTTGTACTTCCACACACGTCATCTACTGTATCCGTTGCACCCGATGTGGTATCCTCTACACTGGGGAGACAGGACACCAACTTGCGGATCATTTCAGAGGACAACTCTAGGACACCTGGACTGACCAACCCCATCATCCTGTGGCTGAACACTTCAACTCCCCCTCTCACTCCCTGAAGGACCTGCAGGTCCTGGGCCTCCTCCATCACCAAACCCTAACCACCTGACACCTGGAGAAAGAATGCATCATCTTCTGCCTTGGGACCCTCCAATCACACAAGATTAATGTGGATTTCACCAGTTTCCCCATTTCCTCTTCCCCCACCTCATCCCAGTCCCAACCTTCCAACCAAGCACCACCCTCTTGAACTGTCCTACCTATCCATCTTCCTTCCCACCTATCTGCTCCACCCTCCCCTCCAACCTATCACCTTCACCCCCACCTTCATCTACCTATCACATTCTCAGCTACCTTGCCCCCCAGCCACACCTCCATCCCATTTATCTCTCAGCCCCCTTGGGCCACAACCCTCATTATTACTTTTCTTGATCTATTACAGACAGAAACTTGTGCAAGGAAAAGTTTCAAAATTTTGCAACTTTGACACAAAACATGCAAGTACAGTATTACGACAGACGTTGGAGGAGTGTACTGTTTGCTTTCCTACACCTACTCCTCTACTTGTCACAACAAATATCCAATGTAACCAACTGGTGAGATGAAAAAGTATGTAGTTTTCAGGTTCAATATTAAGAATGGGCCAGCCAGGTTTCCTGAGTGAAGATGAATAACTGATTTATTATGGAGAAAAAAATCTGAAACAAAGACGCAATATTGACAATCAGTTTGGATTACATAAATATATCGCTTTTTAAAAGAAACTGCTAGGCAGTTGAGGCTGAAATGTTCAAATATCTGGTAAGAAATCCTGCAAAAACTGCTTGAAACTGAGTTTAGGGAATTTGTATTTACTCCAAAGTTAAAGTGTAGGGAGTTGAGTTTACAATTTGTTTCAGGTGTCGTAGAGAGAGGTACCAAATGAAGAAGAAAGCATCTAGTATTGCTTAAATCAACCTGTTCAAACACACCTCCAGGGCAAGTGCAACTTGAACATAGACACTACCACTACACCACAGGGTTCTTTGGATAATGCATCTCATGAATGCACATCAATTTACTGAAAGAAGATTAGTCACTGTTACATTAGCTTGAGCAAAAGCCTTTATGTGGAGGTAGTGGCAACTCCATACTGAGACTTGGGTATTTGTAAAACCAGTGCTGGGTTGAAAGGGGTGCTTGAATTCTTTTCTGGTGTTTGTAAAACAATCTTTCCAACCTTTTTGTCTCATGTAATTTGGTTGTGAATCGTTTTTATTGAATAAATACTTTATTTGTGGCGTTAAAAATACATCGGTGGACTCAAATGTATTCAGTAACAGACTTTCATAGCTAAATCAAAATGTCTGACAAGCCAGGATTTGATTTATTCAGTGTTAAAATTAGTTGGGGTTAGAACACTAACACACACTAGTCTAAGGAGAAATGCAAAAAAAGTAAAAGTCAGAGTGTAACTTTAAAGTACTCTGACCAAGTAATACTTAAACTGACAAATAAAAGACAAGTCACTGATAATTGTGAAATTATTTTATGCAAACTACTGGGAGTGGAACAGCTGTAGCTGACTGAATTGTCTTTTCTTCTGACTGGGGGGAGATTTCAAGCTCCAAGAACGCTCCCCAAATGGTAAAGATAACTTTCAGTAAGTTTGCAGCTCCCTGATTTTGTTGAGAGGAGTTGCAAAGAAAGGAGGGGAGGTGGGGGTGGTTGGGGGGTGGGGAGCAATGGGCTGTTCTTCTCAGGCACCTTTCAAGTTTCCTTCTTTGAGTTTAAACATGCATTAGTCTTATCCCATTCACAAAATAGGACTTATTTTCCTGAAGGTTCTTCAAACTGCATTTTCAAACTCCATCTGAATTCTCTACTTCTTTCAGGTGCAACATTGTTGCTGTTACAACTAATGCCTTTTCCTTAGCAAACTGTTCTTTGCTTTAAAGTCCAAGGTATATTAATTTGGGTCTATATGAAACATTAATATTTGGATCATATGTCTTCATAACAATAGTGTACTGTAAGGTGGATATTGATAAATTTCAAAAGTAGAACATCCTTTATTATTACCGTGTATTCAAGTACAGAAGCACAGGAGTCCAGTGAAACGTTTTACAATGTTATCTCTTATGGTGTCATGTTAGGTACAAGTACAAGGTACAAATCTTAGATACAAAAGAGGAATAAAAGAAGGAAAGCAGTTGCATTACTTTACGGTGTTTAAAGAATAAGTTAGAAATAAGACATAGTTGGGATGGACATTACAGTCAGATGAAACAACAATTTCAAATAAACATTACATTTCGGTAGTCAAGCAAAGGAGCTTCCACATGGTTTGACTGCCCACACCAGACCCCAGACCAACAACCATCTTTGCACCCCTCCAAGCCTTCCGCACCAGCTCTCAGCTGCTCCAATATAGGTTTTTCTGGGACTGTTTCCCCGCACTGACCTCTGCTCAGGACTGCTTCTCTGCATCAGCCACTGCTCCGGCATTGCTTCCCTGCACCGGCCGCTATTCCACCGGACCGTTGGATGTAGAATGAATTGTGGAATGGCTGGATAGATGGGAAATGCAATTTAACACCAAGAAATGCACATCTTTTATAGGAAGGACAACGAGAAGCAAAATAAACTAAAGTGCCAATTCTAAAGAAGGTTAAAGAACAGAGAGTATCAGGGAGTATCTGGCAATGCATGTTGGGAAAGTCTTTAAATGGGCAGATGGATTTCTAGACTTTATAAAGACAGGCATAGGAATGTGCTCACAAGAAAGTTGTAATAAATATTTATAAAGCACTGGATTGGTCTCAACTGGTACATTGTGCTCAATTCTGGACACCATACTTTAAGAAGGATGTGAAGGCTTTCAAGAGGGTCCAAGTGATGAGGGATTTCAGTAACATGGACAAACTGGAAAAGCTTGGGTTTTCCATAATGGACAACAAGGGAGATTCAGTTGAGATTTTCTAATTTAGGACAGGTTTTGATAGAGAAATTGGAAAGCACTGCTCCCATTGGTGGAAGGGTTTAGAAATAGAGGGCACAGCTTTACAGTAGTTGGCAAAAGAAAGTATCAAAAGCTAAATCAAAGGAGACAACTTTTTTTTGTCCTGTGATTCAGCTGACCTGTTTGTCTTAAAGGCAGTCTGCCTCTTTTAGAGTGAAGCTGTATTCAGTGGAATGGATTTGCTACTGGCTGCCTAAACCAGCAATGACTGCATAAATGGAAAGGTAGGCAAGAGAGCTGCTAGACCCACAGATAAGGTACTGGAGAGCTTGGAAGTGGAAATGGAGCAGAGAGGAGGTAATATTGCTGGTGGGGATGGAAGGCATGTGGACCTCAAAGAATATGTATAAGATGGTGAGATCAGGAGGTCATGGGAGTTAATGCATTGAATCATGTCCCAATGACTCGTACCCAATTCAACACAAGGTTTAATGACTGCACATGACTGGTTAAATACAATTAATCTGCTGCCAAAGGGCCTCATACCAAATGTATCATTTGCCTCTCACACTGCTGCATGCACCAGACCCCTACCCCTCAACCAACATCACTCTCTGACAATCATGACTCACTCCCAAAATCCAGACACTGTACCTCACCTCCAATATATTCCATTGGTGCCAACCCAACGCCCAATTTCTGCCTCTTCAACTGTAGCAGGCATGTCACCCAAACACAGTGCCCTATCTCCACACCTTGGTCAGTGCCCTTTTCAAGACGACACCTCACAGGGAACACACAAGATGCAATGGGGGTGGGGGTGGGGGTAAAGGTGGGGGTGATATGTACCTCTCTCACTAGAACCGATACTACAGACCCTGACCAACCAGTTGCCAGTAATCTGGAATGTAACAACTGGAAGGGTGGCAGAGGGAAATTCAGTAGCAACTTCCAAAAGAGAATTTCATAGGTATTTGAAATTTGTAAGTTCACAGAGATGTAAGTACAGGAAATGGGACTGAGTGAGATTATTTTTGTTTTGTATGATTTATATAAATCAACATGGTATTAAATGTTAAACTAAATAGACTTTAGTCTTTATTCATCTCACAAAATTGATGAATATTTATGACTCATTCACGGGATGTGGACATGTATCATTGGCTAGCATTTATGACATATCCCTGGGGAAGATTTTTTGAGAAGGTAAGAACCTCCATGTTGAATCAACTGAATGGCTTGCTAGACTATTACTGAGGTGTTGCTCAGATTACAAAGGTCTTGGTCATCTGGTATTATCACTAGACTATTAATCCAGAAACCCAGCTAATGTTCTGCAGGCCCAGTTTTGAATCCTGCCACAGCAGATGGTAGCACATGAATTCAATAAAAATCTGGAATTAAGAATCTAATGAAGACCATGAACTGTTGTCAACTGTTGGAAAACCCAGGCTGGTTGACTGATGTCCCTCAGGAAAGGGAACTGCCATCCTTACCTGGTCTGGCCCACATGTTGTGATTTGGAGATGCCGGTGTTGGACTGGGCTGTACAAAGTTAGAAAATCACAGAACACCAGGTTATAGACCAACAGGTTTAATTGGAAGCACACTAGCTTTCGGAGTGTCGCTCCTTCATCAGGGGATAGTGAAGGGCTTAAATCTAAGGCACAGAATTTATAGCAAAAGTTTATAGTGTGATGTAACTGAAATTATACATTGAAAAATACCTTGATTGTCTGTTGAGTCTTTCATCTGTTAGAATACCATGATAGTTTCACTTCTTTCATGTGTAAATCACAAAACCTTTTTTTAAAAGTTGCATTCTCAGTTTAGTTGTAACAATGGGTGTTAGCTAGACAATATGTTGAAGGTGTTGGCCCCCTGTGTTCTCTGTCTATGACCTGATGTTTAGATTGATTCTAATCTAAAAAGTGAGTTTTACGTGAATTCATGCAATTTTTGAGCTCAGAGTTTTACATGAATTCAGAGAATTCATGTTAAACATGAATTCACATAGAACAGAGAACTCAGGGGGCTAACACCTTCAACATATTGTCTAGCTAACACCCATTGTTACAACTAAGCTGAGAATGCAACTTTTAAAAAAAGGTTTTGTGATTTACACATGAAAGAAGTGAAACTATTGTGGTATTCGAACAGATGAAAGACTCAACAGACAATCAAGGTATTTTTCAATGTATAATTTCAGTTACATCACACTATAAACTTTTGCTATAAATTCTGTGCCTTAGATTTGTGCCCTTCACTATCCCCTGATGAAGGAGCAGCACTCCAAAAGCTAGTGTGCTTCCAATTAGACCTGTTGGACTATAACCTGGTGTTGTGTAATTTTAACTTTGGCCTACATGTGACTCCCAACCCCATGTGGTTGACTCTTAACTGCCCTCTGGGCATTAGAGATGGGCAATAAATGCCAACCCAGCCAGTGTCACCCATATCATAATAAATTAAATAGAGGTCCTGATGTTGTACTGGGATGGACAAAGGCAAAAATCACACAATACCAGTTTATAGTCCAACAGATTTATTTGAAAATACAAGATTAAGCTTGTACCGCCAAATAAACCTGTTGGGACTATAACCTGGTGTTGTGTGATTTTTAACACTATATTTGAGGACTGATGTGGGTCTGGAGTCACATGTAGATCAGATCAGGACAAGGTGGAAGATTTCCTTCCTGAAGGGCACTAATATCCCAGGCGGGTTTTGATGTGGGCATTTCGCCAGATGCATTCTCAATATTTACCAAAAACTACCATTGTTCCCAGATTACTGGAGGATTTAAACTCCTTACTCTGAATCAGAAGGTGATTAATACCAGTTACAGAATCCTGACGCTAAGATCCCACGTAATGAACCATCTGTATGCAAACAGAAGTGGTGTCTCCTCCCTCTGGCCCATGTGATATGGGCTGTCAGAGCTGGAGGGGGCGGAGGAAGGGGTGGGGATGGCGAGGAGTTGGGGGGTGTGGCACTGCTACATTTATTGCCCTCTGCACATTAGCTGATCCTCCCCTTGGTTTGGGAAGGAGTAGGGCGCCATCTTAAAATGTTCTGTTGCAATTTGCCTCCTGAAAGGTAAAAAAAAATAAACGCCCGGCAGTTCAGCATCAACAGGGGCTGGTACATGCGTGCAGAAACAAGACCCCTCCCGCTCTGATGAGACTGCTTTTTGTAAAGCTGCTGTTTCTCTTGTTATTATGGCGGCAGCCGCTGGCAAGAGCTACTGCTTCAAAGTCGTGCTGTTAGGGGAAGGCTGCGTGGGGAAAACCTCTCTGGTGTTGAGATATTGTGAGAATAAATTCAGCGATAAGCATATCACCACGTTACAGGTGAGTGGGGCAGAGGACGTGACCAGAGCGCCCTGATACTGACTCGCTACATTGTAGCAACTGGATACAAATATAGCAAATGAAATTGACAAGGGCTACACTGATTTCATTCAAAAAAATTAACAAAACCCTCGGGTGCTGTTTCAAGCCTGAAGGAAACTTACAGCGTTTCTGGGCTTCAGCTAATCCTGCTGGTTTTGTCAGTCGTTAAGCTCTCCCCTAATGAGGTTACTGACAAGATTTGGCGGAAACTTTTTTTTTGGGGGGCGGGGGTGAGATAAAAAAACAAGTCTACCTCATCCTTTTGAATTATTTGGGAGGCTGGTGTGTTCCCAGCCCAGCTTTTCGAGAGGGTAGGTGCAGATGTTGCTGGTCGGGCTGTGTTTGATAATTACCAAATGACACAGCTCTCTGTTTAATGTGGCATCTGGTTATACTGACTACTCTTGGCTTTATAAACACGCGGAGATAACCGAAGTGTTTTTCTTCTTTTGTGTGGTTGTTTGTTTAAAAGGCAAGCTTGTGACACGGTTACATTGGAATTCACACCATGGAGCTGTTGACCCCAGATGTCCTACTGCCCACCCACCAGCCGGCAGTTTTCAGCTCCAGCCTGGGCTCTCAGAATTGCCAGGATCCCATTTCTGAATCATGTTCTTTTTGTTTTTAAAAAAAAGACCGGTCTAGTCAGAATTACTGGTTAGACAATCCACTCTATTTAATTCCCTCTCTAAGGATATTAAAATAACGCCAGTTGCTAACGTGACTAAAACATGATGCCTCGAATG
Organism: Chiloscyllium plagiosum; assembly: GCF_004010195.1. Taxonomy (NCBI): domain Eukaryota; kingdom Metazoa; phylum Chordata; class Chondrichthyes; order Orectolobiformes; family Hemiscylliidae; genus Chiloscyllium; species Chiloscyllium plagiosum. The sequence goes on from NC_057735.1 coordinate 9,362,166, forward strand.
TTTTTAAATGAATTGTGTGATAGAAAAGGCTGTAATGTAATGTCGGTTCGGGTTTCAGTTATGGATGCCGATTACAGAATAAACGCGCAATTACTTCAAAAATTTGATCAGTTGTTTTCACGTAACTTTATTGTCAAACGCTGCAAATGTCTTCATTTAAGCTAAGCTTCCTATAATGGTCAGAGTATTGAGTACAGGAGTTGGGAGGTCATGTTGCAGCTGTACAGGACATTGGTTAGGCCACTGTTGGAATATTGCATGCAATTCTGGTCTCCTTCCTATCAGAAAGATGTTGTGAAACTTGAAAGGGTTCAGAAAAGATTTACAAGGATGTTGTCAGGGTTGGAGGATTTGAGCTATAGGGAGAGGCTGAACAGGCTGGGGCTGTTTTCCCTGGAGCATCGGAGGCTGAGGGGTGACCTTTATAGAGGTTTATAAAATCATGAGCATGAATAGGGTAAATAGTGTCTTTTCCTTGTGCTGGGGGAGTCCAGAACTAGATGTAATAGGTTTAGGGTGAGAGGGGAAAGATATAAGAGACCTAAGGGGTGGCATTTTCACAGAGTGTTGTGTGTTTGGAATGAGCTGCCAGAGGAAGTGCTGGAGGCTGGTACAATTACAACATTTAAGAGGCATTTGGATGGGTATATGAATAGAAAGGGTTTGGAGAGATATGGGCTGGGTGCTGGCAGGTGGGACTAGATTGGGTTGGGATATCTGCTCGGCATGGACAGGTTGGACCGAAGGGTCTGTTTCCATGCTGTACATCTGACACTGTTCAGTTCCGGTTGTTTACTGATATCGTAGCGCAAGTCTTATGGGTTTTTGTGGCAGAATATAGATGAGTTTAGATCAGATTTATTTGATTTTACTTGTGCTGTAAAAGGGTGAAGTCTTCATCTTGTGAAGTTTGTTTTCATTCAGATGTAATGTGCCACACCTCTGGGGCAGGTGGGATGGGAACACAGATTTCCTACCTCCATAGGTAGCCACTGTGCTACAAGATCTGGTTTCTGTTTACAAACTGGCAGTAACACTATCTATGGTAACCATGATGTGGAGGCGGTGTTAGACTGGGGTGGACAAAGTTTTAAAAATCACCCAACACCTGGTTATAGTCCAAGAGGTTTATTTGGAAGTATTGGCTTTTGGAGCACTGCTTCTTCAGGTAACTGTGGAATAGAATCATAAGACAGATTTATAGCAAAAGATTAGTGTCATGCAACTGATACGATATATTGAACAAATCTGGATTGCTGTTAAGTTTTACTTTTTTCTTGAATGGGTTGCAGGTTTCAGTTCATTAATATGTAAATCCCAGAACACTAACTAAGATAAGAGATTTTTATGGTGGACTTAATTTGCTAAGGAATCAAATTTCTTAAGGCTTTCAGGGAATGGGTGTCACTGGCTTGACCAGCATTTGTTGCATAATTGTTCCTCTAATTGATCGGCTTAACCCCTAGCAGGCCAATCACAACCTGCCTATAGGAACAAACAAAAACAGAAATTGCTGGAGAAACTCTAGTCTGTCAGCATCCTTGTAGAGAAAGCAGAGTTGATGTTTTGAGTCCAGTAGGGGCCCTCCTTGTGTTTTTTTTTCAGGTCTCCAGTATTTGCTGATCTTTGTTTTATCATTGTCTAGAGGATGCAGCTTAAGCAAAAGAGGCTCTCCTGGTGAAGTGGCAATGTCACTACCTCTGGGCCAGAACATCAGGGTTCAAGACCTTTCTGACTTCGAGTTATCATAACATGTGTGAGAAGGTTGACTTTAAAAATGAAATGAAATGAAAACAAATTGGTGGGAAAATTCCAAGCCTGGCAGCATCTAAGCTGTGAAAGTCAAGTTCATGTGATTGGGTACAATGGCTCTCCTTCAGAACTATTTAACCAGTCTGGACGACCATGTGAAGTCCAGACTGATTAAACGTAGCAGGTTTACTTTACCAAAGGAGATTAGTGAACTAGATGGAGTTTAATAATCAATTAAGTCTTGGTACTTATGAAACTGAGGCTGGCTATATACTTTAGATTTATTCATTATATTGAATTTCCACCAGTTGCTGTGGTAGGGTTTGAACCTAGCTGACATGACCAAGACACCAACATCTCCCCATTACATGTGCTGAATAAATCATTCTTGTTGAAACTGAGATATTTAGCGTCTCAATACTGGAAGCATTTAAAGTCATGGATCACTACAAATAGTATCGAAAGCTCGAGGCAACACAGTGCCTCTATACCAGGGACCTGGGTTTGATTCCACCATCGGATGGAGTTTGCATGTTCTCCCAGTGTCTCCTCCCACAGTCCAAAGTTGTACAGGTTAGGTGGATTGGCCTTGCTAAGTTGCCAGCAGTGTCCAGGGATAACCAAGCTAGGTGGATTAGCCATGGGAAATGCAGGGTTAAGGAATATGGTTGGGGGGGAGGGGGGGGGGGTGAGGGTGGTGGTGGTGGAGGAGGTGGTGTTGGTGAAGGGGAGGAGACGAGATCTTCTTCAGAAGGTCAATGTGGACTCTAGCCGGTTGGCCTGTTTTCACGCCGTAGGCACTCTGATTCTAACTGTAATTCAAGGCATAGGTTGGAGGGGAGATGGAGTTTTTAATGCAGGGATTAATATTTGATTTGTCTGAAAACCCACTTTCAAAACATTCATTTATACCTGATTGAATACTGTCATATCTTCAAGGAGCACTTTCTGACTACCTGCGAATCTTCAGCTTCTGGGTCCCATTTGGCTGGTATAGCAAGCTATCTGTTGGTCCTTGATTTATGCCGAGCAGAAATCCTTTTTAATGAATTTGAATACAAATAACGAAAAATAAACTGCTTTCAAGTTACTGACCAAATAGTGTTGGGTACCCTGTAGCATGTAAGTCAATTAGTATAAAGGAGTCCGGTTTGGTGTGTGTGTTCTACCAAAGACTATAGAATTAGACTTTGAAATAGCAGATTGGCCACAAACACTCTTTTAAAAATGCAACCAGTTCTCTCAATATGCATGAGTGATAGTCCCAACAATCTTTTCAAGTTTATTTGAGTTCCACCAACTTGTTCTGAGCCTGTGAGCCATTGAATTGTGTTGCTGTAACACTTGAAGTGTTGTTTCATCCAATGAAAGAAATAAGTGGCTCAAGTAAAATGAGCTCAAAGTAAATGCACGTTGGTGACCATTTGGTCTCTTGCAGTAGGTTTCCTGTGCATTTAACTATGGCATGTGTTAATTATAACACCATTCTTCTTCAGGACATCATAATGCATTATGCAGTCAAATGTTATGAAAGGCACTGTATTAATGGAAATAAAACATTACTATGGATGCTGAAGAAACTTTGCAGGTCTGATTGTACCTGTGGAGTGAGAAACAGAATTAGTGTTGAGTCCAATGCATCTTATGGCTTCTTCAAAGAATGTGTGAAATATCAGACTTGAAATATTAATGGTGTTTCTCTTGCCACAGATACTGAGTTAAATGTTTCAAGTTTGATATGACTCTTCAAAGGAGTCTAATAAGACTTGCACTAATTCTGTCTGACTCTCCACAGATGATACCAGACTTGCTGCGTTTCTCCAATATTGTTTTTATTTCTGTACCATTACTGTTCTATTGAACATCTGTGGAGGAGCTGGCCGTGCGGTTTGGGTGGTGTTGGTTTGTGGAAGGAGAGAGGAGGGATACAAATATTTCTGTCAGATGTGGAGAGGGTGGGCTGTGAGCTATTATTCATGGATTTTGAGCTGTTTGTTTTTGGTGGTTGGCACCTTTTTTTTTTTTTTAATTTTTTTTTCTATTGTGGTCTGGTGAATTGTTAAGTCAGTTCTTGCAATAGAAATAATCTTTTATGGGAAACCATTAATCCACTTGCACTGGTGTGGTAACTCCCATGATGCAATGCACCATAATAATGTAACATTTGCAAGTGTACATAGAGCTTGCAGTATGGGGTGCAGGTAATCTGGTCCATGCTGCTGTTTATATACCGTTTTCCCTGCCAAACCTCGTGAAAGCCTGTCAAAATAGATTTCTATTCCTTTCTCTGTTCATGTTTTTTTTTTTTAAAACCATTCTTAAGAACTGTCTTCTGAATTGTCTCTCACAGACAGACAGACACCCTCTTTGCCTGTCCTGTTTTACCAGCCTACCCAAACAAAAGTGTCCTGTGATGTGACAGCCATCTGCATTTCTGCAGCAACTTTCTAACATCGCAATGCAAAGCATTTCCAAAGTGCTTCAGAGATGTGCAACAATATTCTTGCCTGAGTATTACAGAGCAACTGCAAGTAAACCAGTGGCACAGTCCTACCAGGCCATCGGGCTACCCTTTTCAGTAGAGATGACTAGTGGTGGTTTAACCTGAGCGTCAACACATCTCAGATTAGGGAAGGGGTTGAGAGGTAAGACTTCTGTAACCTCACCCTGTGCAGTACAGAGCAAATCATTGCCAATAAAAACTGATCTTGCCAGTGATGTTCAAGTTTGATGAATGAAGTTTTAAAACAGTAACCTGAAGGAGAAAAATTAGTTCACGTTCAGAAAGTAGTTGCCTTTCAGAAATTCTCTCTCATGTACTATTTTGCAATGAAGTTTCAAATGCAAAAGATTAATGCAGAATGCACAATACAATCTTTGTTCCTCCTGGATGGTTTAAAACAACAAAATTTCCTTAGGCCTGTCCCTAATCTCAGTGCTTGGTAATTCCCATATTAGAGTGGGAACAAAGCACTTCTGAGAAAGTTCAATATTTCCAAGTCCAATATATGGTTTAATTTTTGGTTCTCAGAAGTCTTTGGCCCTTTCTCCTTTTGTCACTGTCGCAATGTTTGCTGAAAGAACTTTGTAGGCCCGATATGCCCTTAAACAATACAACCACACTCTGCTCCTTAATGCTGTCCAGGGCTGGGCATGCCAACATTTTTAAAGTGCTCTGACACCAAGAGATATGGCTGAATTAAAATAGCATGTGGATTACCTTTAATTTAGGAAAGAAATAAAGAGGACTTTTTAAATCTGAAAGTGTTGTAGGCTGAGGGGTGACCTTTATAGAGGTTTACAAAATTGAGGGGCATGGATAGGGTAACTAGGCAAAGTCCTTTTCCCTGGGTCGGTGAGTCCAGAACTAGAGGTTTAGGGTGAGAGGGGAAAGGGGCAACTTTTTCACGCAGAGGGTGGTACGTGTATGGAATAAGCTGCCAGAGGAAGTGGTGGAGGCTGGTACAATTGCAACATTTAAGAGGCATTTGGACGGGTATATGAATAGGAAAGGTTTGGAGGGATATGGGCTGGGTGTTGGCAGGTGGGACTAGATTGGGTTGGGATATCTAGTTGGCATGGATGAGTTGGATCGAAGGGTCTGTTTCCATGCTGTACATCTGACTCTGACGCATTCTTCATTGCTGTCAGCTGGACATTATAAACGCACTCTTTTTTTTTTGTTGTTCAATACATGAAATAGCCATCATGAGGTTTTGGGATTTTTTTCAATGTAAAAGAATCTAGATGTTGACTGTCTGGAATGTGAGCTGCTGTGACTCCACTAATTAAATAGTTTTCTCATTTTTAGGCCTCTTTCTTGACCAAGAAACTGAACATCAGTGGAAAGCGAGTGAATCTTGCAATATGGGTGAGTAATGGACATGTTTCCTTCGGCTGTGGTCTCAGTAATAGAATGTCAATAACACTGAGTCACGTGTTAGACAATGCTGCACGCAAAAACCGTGAAGTGAATGAAGCTGTAGAGAATCCTTGCATCTTGCTGTCAGAATGTCTTCACCTGCATTAGTGAGGAGCTGGTCAAGTTAAGACCATGGGCTACTTGTCCATTGGGTAGTACATAAACAGATTGGAATCCCTATTATAGGCAGTACTGAACTTTGCTTTGGAATGTTTGCTAAACCTGCCACATCTCCTAAGACGGTATCTTCCAAACCCACGTTCTCTACCAACTAGAAGGACCGTGGCAGCCGACACATTGGAGCACTGCTACTCGCATGTTCCATTTCAAGCTGCATACCATGTAGACTTGGAAATATATCACTGTTCCTTCAGTGTCACTGGGTCAAAATCCTGCAGTCCCTTGCTAACTGCACTGTGGGTGCCCTGCACCAAATGGATTGTAGTGGTTCAAGATGGCTCCCCACCACCACCACCTCCAAAGTAGTTTGGTCAAGGATGATAAATATAACTATGCCGGTGATGTCTAATCCTGTGCAGAAATATAATGAATTGGGTCATGCGACAGAAATTGTAATGACTATTCATAAACTGAGTTTCAAATGCTGTGATACAAAGGATATTGAAGAGTCCATAGACTGGTGACACACCAGTAATTAAAATAATCTGTTACTCTAAAGCAGTGTTGCTTAACATTTCATCCATACCATGATATTGTAGAAAACTAAATTGGATGGTTGGAAAAAGGAACTGTTGCAAAATTGGGACTAAACTGATTTGCGCTCAGACGATGGTCTATCCTGTTGGGGGTAGGATTTGCCCCAGTCGGTGTTGCTTTGATCATTGTTGTTTAAGCAAGGATGGAAGTGTCTCAACGTTACAGAAGCTCCAGGGAATCCTTGTTAAAGCTCATCCTTCCCTTTGGGATTGTAGACACATGTGCATCAGGGATAGGTATATCTTCTGTTGATGGCAACAATGAAGGAGCTTGACGAAAAAGCTCTCTTCCAGCCCTGGTGATTAGCTGAGATTCTGATCTATTGTGAAAACAGAGTGCTGGAGAAACTCAGCAGGTCTGGCAGCATTTGTGGAGAGAAATCAGAATTAACGTTTCGGATCTAGTGACCCTTCTACAGAACCTCAACAGTTCTGATGAAGGGTCACTGGACCCACAAAGTTAACTATGCTTTCTCTCTATGAATGCTGCCGGACCTGCTGAGTTTTTCCAGCCATTTGTTTTTGGTTCTTATTACCAACTTTTTTTTTTTTGCTCAGTGAACGAGGTGTCCAAGGGGCAAGATTTTCACGCAGAGGGTGGTGCGTGTATGGAATGAGCTGCCAGAGGAAATGGTGGAGGGTGGTACAATTACAACATTTATAAGGCATCTGGATGGGTGTATGAATAGGAAGGGTTTAGAGGGATATTGGCCAAGTGCTGTCAAATGGGACCAGATTAGGTTAGGATTTCTAGTCGGCATGGACTGAAGGGTTTATTTTCATGCTGTACGTTTCTATGACTGGCATTTAAAAAAAAGACAATCCCCAATAATGGCCATTAGATTAGCTTTTTAGTCAATACTGACTTCAAATTTCATCATCTGATGTGGCAAGATTTGAATGGATGGCCCCAGAACAGTAGCCTTGGGTTCAGATTACTAGTCCAGTAACATCACGTCCGTGCCACCACCACCTCATGAGCTTGACGGTTGCTTGTAATTCTTGATGTGTCCTTGAGTTTCTCCTCCTACCTTCAGAATTAAACATCTGAAGTTCTCTGCCCTGTACAGGACACAGCTGGACAGGAGCGCTTTCATGCCTTGGGTCCCATTTACTACCGTGATTCTAATGGAGCCATTTTAGTGTATGACATCACCGATGAAGACTCGTTTCAGAAGGTGGGTAACTTAACAACATTCTGAAGGACCTCCTTAAATATTATTTAAAATGATTACAATTTGTTTTGTTTTCTTTTAAAAGTGAAAACAGCAAGTCTGTGTTTTTGTAGCTCTGGATACTGTGTAGTGGAGACCACCCCCACCTCCCCACTCTTGCCTCCACGTCGCAAGGTTTTGACCTTCAGCTCCCACTCATCAACTTGAGCAGGAAAATGAAGACTGATGTTCCATTGCAGGACTGAGGGAGAGCAGCACAGCCAGAGGTCATGTTCCTTTCAGACCAGGCTTTAAAATGAGGTTTTGTTTCCGTGCTTGTGTTGGACATAAATAATCCAAAAACTGATTATCTGGCCATTATTGCATTACTGTTTTGAGTCGCTGAATGCAGATTAGCTGCCTCATTTCTTACATTACAGCAGTGTTTACACTTGAAATGTAATTGGTTATGAAATGCTTGGATAGGTGCTGTGGTACTGAAAAATGCTATATAAGTGCGGTTCTTTCATTTTCCTCCGTTGATTTCCAGCTCAATCCATATTCTTTCCAAGCTGCCTCATGCCTGCAAATTGAGTCTTACTTCCCACCTGCCATCACCACACAGATTTGAAATTTCTCAAAGTATAATTTTATAGTGTTGAGCTGCAGCTGTATTGTCACATGTCTTCAGGTGCTGGGTTAATTGAGATCTCAAAACTTGAAGGTCAGTAGATTTCTCCTGAAAATTGAGAATGCTGGGGAAACTTAGTTTCTGTGGAGACAGTAACAGTTAATGCTTCAAATCTGAACACGTCATATTGACGTTGGTTAACTTTTTTAAAAATTCCGATCTCCAGCATCTATGGTATTTTGGTTTTTAGTCAGTAGATTTCTGGTTAATAAGGACACAGACTAATAAATAGAATTTGAGATACGGTTAGTCATAAATGCAGTTAATGACTGAGAACTAGTTTGAGGAGTTGAATTGCCCAATTCACCCCTGTTGAATTGTTTGAATAGTATATAACCCATTTCCTCCATTCTTTATTAATCTGTGAGCTTGCCCTTGTGGCTTCTGATCTGTAAAGGTAAATTAATCTGCTTTTAAATTCTGCAGGTGAAGAACTGGGTGAAAGAACTGCGGAAGATGCTCGGCAGTGAAATCTGTCTCTGTATTGTAGGTATGTCACCTCTGAACACTGTTTACCCATCCCGCTGCTTAAAATCCCAAAACCATGCTTGCTTATTCCTGTACCTACAAGTGGACACTGGTAGCTTTTGTTGCTTTGGAGAAAGTGAGGACTGCAGATGCTGGAGATCAGAGTCGAGACTGTGGCGCTAGAAAAGCACAGCAGGTCAGGCAGCACCTGAGAAGCAGGACGATTGACATTTCGAGCATAAGCTCTTCATCAGGAATGGAAAAGGTCCTAATGTTCGTCTTAAATAGGGAACCCCTTACTGAGCAGTTATGCCCTCTGGTCCTGGTCACTTCCACATATGGAAGCAATCTCTCGCCGTCTATCCCATCAAGCCCCTTTTAAAGTTTCTGTGTCAAATCAAGTCTCCCCTCTTTCTTCTGAACTCTCTTGAGCACAGACCAAACTGACGACTCCTCCCTTTGAAATAAAGACCAACATCCCTATTACCTGCTGAATTTAGGTGCTTGCTTTCTGTGACTTTTGTTTTTTATTACGCATGAAGACTCCTCTGTTCTGTAGCCTTCTGCAGTCTTTCTCCTTTCAAGTAACATTCCACTCTACGCACTTTTGCAGGAAGAGTAGCATTACACTTTTCTCCATTAGAATCCATCTGCCAAGTTTGTTTTTGCACAATCACCAACCCCTCTATAATTCCTCTGTAAACTGTCACCCTCAACACTTGTTTTCCCTTAAAGTTTGTCATCTACGCACTGTGATAGCATATTCACCTCCCTCGCTGAAGTCATTAATATATATTGTAAATATTCTGGATCAGTGGTGCTGGAAGAGCACAGCAATTCAGGCAGCATCCAAGGACAGGCAAAATCGACGTTTCGGGCAAAAGCCCTTCATCAGGAATAAAGGCAGAGAGCCTGAAGCGTGGAGAGATAAGCTAGAGGAGGGTTTGCTGAACAAAGAGACCTTGGAATGCAGGTTCATAGTTCCATGAAAGTAGAGTTGCAGGTAGATAGGATAGTGAAGGCAGTGCTTCGTATGCTTTCCTTAATTGGTCAAACCATTGATTATAGGAGTTGAGAGGTCATGTTGCAGCTGTACAGGACATTGGTTAGACCGCTTTTGGAATATTGTGCGCAATTCTGGTCTCCTTCCTATCGGAAGGATGTTGTGAAACTTGAAAGGGTTCAGAAAAGATTTACAAGGATGTTGCCAGGGATGGAGAATTTGAGCTTTAGGGAGATGCTGAATAGGCTGGGGCTGTTTTTCCTTGAGCATCAGAGGCGGAGGGGTGACCTTATAGAGGTTTATAAAATCATGAGAGGCATGGATAGGATAAATAGACAAAGTCTTTTCCCTGGTGTGGGGGAGTCCAGAACTAGAGCGCATAGGTTTAGGGTGAGACAGGAAAGATTTTAAAGGGAATTAAGGGGCAACTTTTTCCACATAGAGGGTGGTGCGTGTGTGGAATGAGCTGGCAGAGGAAGTGGTAGAGGCTGG
>NC_057735.1:9372705-9385150 GCF_004010195.1 Chiloscyllium plagiosum
CCCTCCTCTAGCTTATCTCTCCACGCTTCAGGCTCTCTGCCTTTATTCCTGATGAAGGGCTTTTGCCCGAAACGTCGATTTTGCCTGTCCTCGGATGCTGCCTGAATTGCTGTGCTCTTCCAGCACCACTGATCCAGAATCTGGTTTCCAGCATCTGCAGTCATTGTTTTTACCATATATTGTAAATAACTGTGCTACCAGCACTGATCCCTGTAGTACTCCACTAGTGATAGGTTGACATCCTAATTTTTTTAAGTGTAAGATCAATTTTAATTTTCTTAATTTTTGCCGCCTTGTCTGGTTGTAGGGCTTGGTAGATATCATTCCTAATAACACTCTTTTTTGTTTTGAAACTGCAGGAAATAAAACTGACTTGGAGAAGGATAGGAATGTGTCTGTTCAAGAAGCAGAGGCGTAAGTATGGTCCAAATTTTACTTTGAGATTTGACCTGATCCCAATTGATGTCTTGGCTTTGATTAGGTAAATGGCAAAAATCAGTGCAACACTGCATGGTTTTTGGGTTGTCACAAACAAGTGCAGAAAATATCAGGAAAACTAATGGAATGCTGGCCTTTAGATCTAAAGGGCTGGAGGATAAGGATGTAGCTGTTATACTGTAATTATTACAAAAGTCTGCTTAGACATCACTTGGAATACCATGAGCAAATTTGGGCACCATGCCTTATGAAGGATATTTACCTTTTTTTTTTGGAGGTAGTACAGTGTAGGTTTACAAGAATAATATTCAGACTTCAGGGATTAACCTCCTGAGGAGGGATCATACAAACCTGGCCTTTTTTGTTTGCTCTAGAATTTAGAAAGTTAGGGGTGATTGAAGTCTAAGATTTTTTTGTTAAGCAAAGGTATTCAGGGATATGGTCCAAGGTAGGTCTTGGATCAGCCGTGATCTGATTGTATGGTGAAATAACCTTGAGGGGCTGTATGGCTTCCTACTGTTCCTATGGAGCAGTGGCTTGCATTACAATTAGTTATTATCTTAAGGTCACTGGACAGAATAGCATGCAATATCTCTTAGGCCCAGAAATGTTAGGGCTGCAGTCGGTGTTCATGCCTCCTTCTACATCTGCTGCTGTCTTGACTTCTAAGTGTTTGCAAACACTTTTTTTTTCAGTTATCAAAATATTGGTCATCTGTCTCTCCATGTTCAATTTTTGGCCTTGCCAACCTGAACTCTGGCTTCCTGTTTGTCCAGATACTGGCCACAAATTGAGTTCTGTTGCACAATGGCAATTACTCATCCTGCAGAGGTATCCTGTTTTTGTGGCTCATCAGGTCACCCATTATTACAACTGGTCGCTTAGTTCATTAATTCTATTACAGACAAAGCGATTGCTGATCTGTCTCGCATGCTTTGGTTACTCACTGGCCCAGAACTACTGAACTGCTTGGACAGTGAGGTCTGTTCAAACATGCAGTTTTACATTTGCAAAGTTACTCAAACTACAATGTTACTGAAGACCAGAATTCCACAAAATAAGATCCATGCTAATAGAAGAATAAGATTATTCAGAAGCAGATCATTCAAATTTGTACTAAGTGTAACTGTTTCTATCTGTGAATCAGGACATAACAATCAATGCCCAGTTGGAGATCTTTGTGCTGTGTTGGTAGGGAATTCCATTGTTACCCAGTTTCCTGGGTTTTCCTACTTATTACTGTTATTTGGCAACCAGAACAACAGTACATGTATGAGATATTCAATTGAGAGAGGATGTATTGCAAGGGCAAAGTGATTAATTATACTGTTGAGGAAAGGCTTTATCTTGGCAATTAGTGGTAAGTATTTGTGTGCATTTCTTGCTTGTTGTATGTATGCACTTGTACAATGGAAATGCACACAATAAGTTGGTTGTTTCTCCAAACAAGGATGTTTATTGCTAAATTCCAGTTAAAACACTATGTATTAACTGCTGTGAATAGTTTGCTTCCTTCTCTGGTGTCTGAAATTATTGTACTCCATTTGCTTAGAATGTAATGTCCTCTTCCATTTGACTATAGCAGTGGGTTGTCCTGGCTTTAGAAACTTTATTTGAATATTGCTTGTGTAAATCCTTTAGAACTTTTAAGATCTTTTTAAATAGCAAAAGACTGGATGTAGGTTTGCTTGCTGAGCTGGAAGTTTCATTTCAATTCGGCGAGCAAACCTACATCCAGAACCTCAACCTGAGCTACAAATCTTCTCAACTTGCTAACAAAAGACTGGCAGTTGGCACTTTATGCTAGCTTGCACTGTTCAGGGTGGCATGCTGGCTCAGTGGTTAGCACTGCTGGCTCAGTGGTTAGCACTGCTGTCTCTGTGCCAGGGGCCCAGGTTCAGTTCCATCACCTGTGTGGAATTTGTATGTTTTCACTGTGTCTGCATGGGTTCTTCTCTGGTGCTCTGGTTTTGTCCCACAGTCCAAAGATGTGCAGTCTAGGTAGATTAGCCATGGGAAATGCTGGGTTAAAGGGATAGGGTAAGGGGGCTGGTTCTGGGTAGATGCTGTTTGAAGGGTTGGTGTGGATGCGATGGGCTGAATGGCTTGCTTCCACACTATAGGGAGTCTATGACTTGACTTGCTATTAGATCTTTGTATAACACTGTTCAGGAATTGTCCTGTATTTTGTTGAAGAACTGATTCAAGTCTTTTGAGTCATTATGTTGTTTGTTTAAAAAGCATGGCTTGCACATTTTCTAGTTTTTCTTTGCACTCCATGGTTGTATGTTTATGCCTTGCCTGGCTGAGAGGAACCAATGGTGTGGCCAGCAACAAATATTTGGTTAGTAGGGTGTTTGAATGAGTGTATTTTCCTTTGTCACCTCCACCTGATTAATGTTGTTTCCATCTCGATTGTACAGCTCTGTGTATAGTGGTGATTGTACAGTGCTGTGTTCTGAGATTTAGACTTTTTCTGTTTTGGGTGCTTGAAAGTTGAACATCCCTTTCTTTTGACTTACTAAACTTTTGTTTTAATTGCTTCCCAATAGCTATTCAGCGTCTGTAGGAGCAAAGCACTTCCATACTTCTGCTAAAGTGAATAAAGGCATTGAGGAACTCTTTCTCGATGTCTGTAAAAGTGAGTGTTTTCAAGTCTTCTGACCCCTTCTCGTCTGTGGTATAACGTCCCAGTGAATAGTGCCATCGCCAGATTTATTCCACAAAGTACTGTATGTGGAGCTTTCTGTGCATCTATTAAGCTGCTACATTTTTGCCATTTATAAAAGACACTGCACTTGGTTTGGATTTGACCTTTTTTGGGAGGGAGTATGTCCTAAGGGTTATGAAGGCATTTTTTTTTCTTCTCACTCTGCCTCAGGGTCTTCAAACTCTGTATGGGACATGGTCAGTACTTGAAGTAACTGAGAAATTTATATTCTTCCTTTGCTATTTCAGAGATGCTTGAAGTTGCCCAAGCTGAGGAAGCTGCAAGAGAGAATGATCCCAGTCGGGCAGCCAACACACGACGGGGTGTACAGATCATTGATGACGAACCACAGCCACTAAGCAACGGAGGCTGCTGCTCTGGTTCTTAAAGCAAAACCCTTCAAAATCCGCCACTACGCAGAAAATGTAAGACTGTTGTGACCATTGGGCATTGGATGTGATAGGACTTCTGTTAACAAGCAGCAGGGTAACTGACTGGAGGTGCCATTTGTGGTCTTCCAAGTATCCATACTGAGTAGCTGGAAAACTTAAGATTTTCTGTTTCTAGCCGAGGGTTGTAATTACTTATATAGGAAAAATTAAATCTTGAGGGGAAAAAATGACTTCTGTCAGAAGTTAAAGGCTCTTGAGAATTGGATTGAATGATGACTCAAAAGATCACGCAAGGCAGGATTTAATTTAAAGGATGGTCATGTACATTTGTGTACAGCTCCTAAGTAAAGAACATATCATGCCAGTGTATGCCATCTATCAATATGCTAACAGTTGGGCATGACTCCAGTGCAATCCTTTGTGACTGCTTGCCCACGGTGAGTGGCACACTACAAATATAGCTGGTGATGTGGTGCTCTGTGAAAGGCACTGATGCTCCTCAATGTAAGTGAAGATTGTACTACTAACTGTGCTGCTACTGCAATTTTCCCCACCCCCACCCAATGTTCCTAACCAGACACAAGCTGATGTGGCAAGAATCTTAGCAAAACTGTTTTTGTTTTTTAAAAAACAAAATGTTCTATGGATGTCTTCCCACATTGGTAAGTTGCTAGAAACAATGCTGTTCCACCTCAGACTCTCTTATTGCACCAGTGCCACCTTGCTTTATCTTCTAGCACACTACATATAGAGCTGGCTTGTGTTGGTATTAATTATGCTTACATGTTCTATTCCTGCTGAAAGGTGTTACATTTTGCTTTCAAAGGGGTCTCATACATTCACCCCACAAAATGCACTCTCTGTATTCAATCCATAATCTAAATTTTGTTCAAAATATTCTTCTCAATATGAACCTGGGGAAACCGGCCACTACATTTGTGGTCAATTAAATCTATATCTGCCGAAATGAACAAACCCCTTATCGGGAAGATGTTACAAAATGGGATACTGTTACTGGAAAATAGCATGGATATACCTTGCTGTGATTATTTAACTGAAATGTGTTGTGCATACAGGTTAAGCAATTTCCTTGGTAAACAAGTGCCATTTGAGTGCACTGTTGGGCTGAGTATATGTATTAAGTTAGTTGCTACAATCTTTCTGAAAGATGTGTTTTTCTTTCCTGATGATTGATTGTAGTGAACTATAATTTTGACTTATCTTCAGTTTCTTTAAATAAAAATAAATCGAGAATTTGATTCAAACCACCCGGCTATTTGAGATAAAATAGTTGCTGCATTTCATCTACTGTTTCAATATCTCAGCATTTTTAAATGTAATAACCAGCTTTTCATTCAGGTATTGAATTACATTAGAGCAACTTGGTGATATGTGGAATTTTATTTTTCACATGCAGCAAAACAAACATTTCTGACATTCATAGGCATTTATGTTGCTTTGGTTAGATATCATTCCTATCTTTTGCACATGTAATTAACTGGGGGGAGGGGTGCAGGGAAGGGGGAAGAGAGCTATTCAGATTTATCCATGAAAATCTCACTTTGCTGTTGGTGATAATACATGATGCAATGTGATTAAGCAGTCTGCACTTGTGACAGACACGTCATGTGTAATGTTTCCGATTGCTTTCTTGCTAGTGCATTTTTCTTTTGTTCTTTCGCCCTCCTATTTTCATGTGACTTGCTGTGCCCAACCACGTGCTATTTAAGGCTGAATAGAAGACATTATCCTGCTAATGATGGGTTAAGCAAGACATGCTATGTTCTGTAGAAGTGCTTCCATTAAACTGAAGTGCAAACAAGGCTTCTCATCGAAAGTGTAACTTTGTCATTTATCTCACTGATGGAGTTCGTGTCTTTATCAATTCAGAGAGTGTACATCACTCAGAAATGTGTATCCAATAAGCAGATATTATTTTGTGATTTACTTGCTATATTCTCCCGACATTATTTTCAGCTCTATTTGCAATCTTTATTTGAACCTTTTTTAAATTTTAAACCTACCTATTTAATGCCAAATTAAATTTGAAAAGCACATTATACAAATTGCTGTTATAATGATGGTGTTAAAGGTTTTAGTTTGCTTCTCTTGGACTAACTGGGTTCAAACTTGCTGTTCTCTCGTTCTCTTGTTCGCTCATTTCATCTCTGTAACATTGTCAAGCTGACATTTTTCCTGGCATGTGGTAAGTCAAACAACACAACTTTGCTGCGATAAACTCAACATTTTTCACTCGTGGACTAAACTGTATTAAGTCCATTCACTCCACAGCTTGTAACTAATTATGGTGCACAAAGTTTTGTAGTGTACTTGATGGGCGATACTTGCAACAATTTGAGGTGAATTGTATTCTATTCAGAGACCTCCTTGTACAGGTGAAATGAGTAAAAGAATTAAATGCACCAAGTGATATGTAATGAGTAAACACCAATTTGGTGAAAATAGCACTGAAGACTCAATGTCAGCTGTAGTAATAAATAAATTGACCAACTTGCTTAAATACATCTGCAAGTAGTGCCTCTTTTTTTTTTTTAAAATGTTTTGCATTGAACTGAAATCAACATTCTCCTGTTTTGAGTTTGTGGCAGAAATCTTGCACCCCGATTTGTAGATGTTCATATGTTTTGGTAATGGGAGTTGTCTAAAGTGTCTTGGATTGACTTGTATATCACAGATTTTTTTAAAAAATATTTGTTCCAGAATAGTTAATGGATGTTTGATTAATTTCTTATGGGTCTGCTTTACAACACGTTAATGTCATTCATTCTTTTCGGCTTGTTATCAATTAATCTTGCTTTTCTAATCCGTTTCATAGAACATAGAACACTACAGTGCAGTACAGGCCCTTCGGCCCTCTGTTGCGCTGACCTGTCATACCAATCTGAAGCCTATCTAACCTACACTATTCCATGTACGTCCATATGCCTGTCCAATAACGACTTAAATGTACTTAAAGTTGGCAAATCTACTACCGTTGCAGGCAAAGCATTCCATACCCTTACTACTCTGAGTAAAGAAACTACCTCTGACATCTGTTCTATATCTATCACTCCTCCATTTAAAGCTATGTCCCCTCATGCTCTCCGTCACCATACTTGGAAAAAGGCTCTCCCTGTCCACCCCATCTAACCCTCTGATTATCTTATGTCTTTATTAAGTCACCTCTCCACATTCTCTCTAATGAAAATAGCCTCCAGTCCCTCAGCCTTTCCTCGTAAGACCTTTCCTCCATACCAGGCAACATCCTAGTAAATCACCTCTGCACCCTTTCCAAAGCTTCCACATCGTCCTCTTAATGCGGTGACCAGAACTGTACACAACAACTCTACACAAGTGCAGCTGCAGCATAACCTCATGGTTCTGGAACTTGATCCCTCCATTGATCAAAGCTAAAACACTGTCGCCTTAACAATCCTGTCAACCTGGGTGGTAACTTTCAAGGATCTGTGTACCTGGACACCCAGATCTCTCTGCTCATCTACACTACCAAGAATCTTACCATTAGCCCAGTATTTTGCATTCCAGTTACCCTGACCAAAGTGAATCACCTCTCATTTGTCCGCATTAAACTCCATTTGCCACCTTTCAGCCCAGCTCTGCAGCTTATCTATGTCTCTCTGTAACCTACAACACCCTTCGTCACTATCCACAACTCCACCGACCTTAGTGTCGTCTGCAAATTTACTAACTCTCCCTCATCCAGGTCGTTTATAAAAATGACGAACAGCAGTGATCCTAACACCAACCCTTGTGGTACACCACTAGTAACTGGACTGCAGGATGAACACTTCCCATCAACCACCACCCTCTGTTGTCTTTCAGCAAGCCAATTACTGATCCAAACTGCTATATCTCCACAATCCCATTCCTCCACATTTTGTACAATAGCCTACTGTGGGAAACCTTATCGAACGCCTTGCTGAAATCCATATACACCAAAACCAGTTTACCCTCATCTACCTGCTTGGTCACCTTCTCAAAGAACTCAATAAGGTTTGAGGCACGACCAACCCTTTACAAAACCGTGCTGACTATCCCTAATCAAAGTATTCTTTTCTAGAAGATTATAAATCCTATCTCTTATAACCTTTTTCAAGACTTTACCAACAACTGAAGTTAGGCTCACTGGTCTATAATTATCAGGGTTACTTCTCTTCCCCTTCTTGAACAGGGGAACCACATTTACTATCCTCCAGTTTTCTGGCACTATTCCTGTAGACAATGATGTTTTAAAGATTTAAAGACTACTTCCTAGTCTAACACCTGGCTGGGCTCAACAATGCCACACTTCTCCTTCTTTTACCATCTTCTCTGTTCTTACTGAAACATCTAAAGCCTGGAACCTGCAACAACCATTCCTGTCCCTGCTCTATCCATGTTGCCAAAATGGCCACAACATTGAAGTCCCAGGTACCAACCCATGCTGCAAGTTCACCCACCTTATTCCGGATGCTCCTGGAATTGATTTGAAGGGTGTCTACTTCAACTTCTTGCTTGCCGGTGCCATCTTGTGTCCCTGAAACTTGATTTTGAACCTCCCTAGTCTCAACCTTTTCTATACTCTAAGTACAATTTTGGTTCCCATCCCCCTGTTGGATTAGTTTAAACCCACCCCAATAGCCTTAGTGAATTTCTTCTCTCCACCTCCTCCCCCCCAGGATATCGGTACCCCTCTGGTTCAGATGAAGACCATCCTGCTTGTAGAGGTCCCATCTACCCCAGAAAGAGCCTCAATTATCCAAGAATCTAAAACCCTCTCTCCTGCACCATCCCTGTAGCCATGTGTTCAACTCTTCTCTCCCTATTCCTCGCCTCACTAGCACGTGGCACAGCCAACAAACTAGAGACAACAACTGTTCGTCCTAGCTCCCTGAATTTCTGCCTTAAATCCCCATTTCACGCAGTTCAGATATTTTAACACACCATCTGGGGTAGATGTAACTTGAACTGAGACCTTTTTGGACAGAGGAGGGTAAGGATAACTGTGCCTCAAGAGCCCTATGGAATAGGCATATGGTCCTGTTGCAGCTATAAATATGTTAACCTGCAAGTGGGAGTTTGGAGAACCAACTCTTTAAACTGCCTCAGTTTTGTTATTACACACATTTTTCCTTCTAATTGCTGAATTAGGCATGGTACTTTTTCCATCAATAATCCACCATTTGCTAACCACCCATGTGTCAAATTAATTAGTGTAGAGTCCAGTAAGGAAAATGCAATGTTGCCTGCAGTGAGAGAAATATAGGGAGAGGAAGGGACCCAAATCAAACTGAACTTGGAAACGGAGAGTGGGAACTTCTTCCCGTTGTTCCACTTTCTCTAAAAGGAAGTACTGGTGGACGCAATATGCTCCCTCTCCAAGACCAAAATGTAGATGTGGAATAAAGGCAGATAATTGGCAACTAGATCTTGAAGTTCATATTGTATGTAGAGTCGGATGCAGGACTCAGCAACTGCTCCATCCTGAATAATGTTTAATAAAAATATTTTGAAAACTTTTTTTTCTGTTTTAGTTTTAGTGTACTTTGCTTATACAGTGAAGTTTATAATATATAGAGGAAAATGAAAATTGGTAACCAAATTATTCTATATAGTTTATGGATAATCAACAACCTCCTTAAAATCAACTTGAAAATAATTTGGACATATCAGTTTGCTGTCATTATTGCCCAGTAGCTATCAATGCTTTTGAAGAGTGTTGACATTTTAGAATAGGTGATTAGCTGGTGTTCTCTGCATTTAAATGAATTCTTTGAAATCCTGTTAATATTTCTTAGGGACTTCCTGTAGATTTTAAAGAGACTTGTTATGGAGATGTGGGTGTACTGTACCTTTTTGAGAGTTAAAAGCTCGCAGAACTACCTGATACAGCACCAAGTGTTCTGAATAAGGTAATAACATAACACTTGGTTGAAGGCTGGATTAGCTGCTTGCCTGGAAATGACAAAACAGATTTGGATTAGGCCAATCAGTTTAAATTATACCCTGAAAAATACCAAACTCCAATCAAGTTTGCATTTTATATGTTTGCTTTTAAGTTTGTCAATGACACAATCCAATGCTTTGGGGGTGTAAGACTGGGGAAATTTGAACAGTTGGGAGGAGAACTGCCAAGCCAATGACATCTGCATACTGCACAGAGAATAGCTCTCTTAAAGGTGCCTTTATTGATCAGTAGCCTGCGAAGCAGAAATCCCTAAGAAGAAGAAAAAAGATGATTTGACATCTGCCTGGTTTTTGAAAAGCTGAATTTTGATAAATCTTAATCTGGGAGTTTTATTAGACTGGTATGGTAGAAGGGGAAGATAAAAGATAGGTTAGCAGAAGGAGTTGTAAATAGTAGTTAATTGTTCTGTTTATACTTTTCAGAAATAAACTTGTCATTTTTACTTTACCTAATTCTTGGCCTCGCATTTTCACAGATTACTGCATGGGATAAATCTTGTGTTGCTGGTTTAAATTAAGCAAGAGGGGTTCACCCTGTGTCGTAACAGTTTGGGGTCTCGTCATTGGGATTTGAACAGTTTGGGGCTAGGATTTGTGATTTGAACTGGTTTAGATAGATTTGGGAGTATGAAAAATCCCAGCAGATTTAAACACTTGCAGGCAAGTGTCCTAGATCTTTAAATAAAACATAGGTGAGACAATTCGTTTAATTTCGGTGACTTGTAGTTGGTTTAATTAAAAGTGAGAGATATGGCTCTTTTAAAATTGCTAAAGAGGTTCTGGGATTCGAAGATGATTCTCAAATTTGCCAAGAAAGCTTAGAAGGAAAGAAAAAAGGCCATACTTTTAGAATTAGCAAATAAGTTAGATTTGGGTTTAACCAAGGACAAAAGTAAAGCTGAAATTTTAAAGGAATTACTCAAACGCTTAAGTGTATCAGAAAAACAGTTTTTTTTTCTACCTCTACTGCACTTCTAACTCCATTTTCTCAATTGTAGTTGAAGATAAACAGAGAGAGAGGAAAAAGAGAGAAGGTTTTTAGCTGACCAAAGAGAGATAGAAGAAAGGGAGAGACAGAGAGAATTTGAACTTGAAGTTGTGACTTAGTCAGCAAAGGCAAGTTAACAGGATGGAAATTGAGAAGGTAATGGTATATACAAATGTGAAACTCTGCCACATTTTGAGAAAGATATTGAAGCGTTCTTTATTTATTTTATTTGAAAATTGGTTAGGCAGATGGAGTGGTCTGAGGATTTATGGGTAATGCTAATTCAGACTAACCTGGTAGGCAGAGCTAGTGAGGTATTTGTCGCACTCAGATGAGGGGTCAAGAGATTATGAAGAGGTTAATCAGGCCATTTTAAGTACTTATGAATTGGTACCAGAAACACGAAGGAACCAGGTAAGACTTATGTTGAATTTGAAAGAATTAGACAATCATTTTGATCGACGGGTGCGTGCTTTGAAAATAGATAGGCCCTTTGAGGCTCTAAGAGATTATTCTGCTGGAGGAGTTTAAAAACTCATTTCCAGAGATGGTAAGAATTCACATGGAGGAACAAAGTTCAGGCAGTGAGAAGGACAGCAGATGAGTACATCTTGGTGCAAAAGACAAGCTTCTGGCCAGAATTTCATCCGGTGAGGGATAGTAGCTGGGAGATCCTACATTATGAAACCGAGAGTAGAGAACACTGATAAGAATTTATGACAGGATAAAAAAGAAGCCCAAGAGGGTGGAAAGGAGGTGAAAGGCCTCCGGTGTTTCCACTGTGGTAAAGTGGGACACTTAAAAATACAGTGCTGGTCATTAGAGGCGCTTTGCGAAAAGATGTGGTAAAAGAAGCAAAGACAGTGGCATTAATAAATGTAGTAAAGGAGACCCCAAGAAGAACACAGGAGCTGCAGGAGAGTGCACAGCCTAGGCAGGGGCTTGGTCTGGAGTTAGTACCTGATCTCTACAAAGAATTCACCTCTGTAGGTAAAGTTTATTCAAAGAACTGGTGGAGAAGGACAAGAGTTAAAATTTCGAGATACAGGATCTAACCAGTCGCTGATAGTAAGGGATGAGCGAATATGTACTCTCTCTGGTTTGTTACCCGTGAGTGTGGTAATCTGTGGGATAGATGGACAGAAATTTAGTGTTCCCTATGTAAGATCAGGTTGGAGTGCCAACTCAAGACTGGGGAAGTTACAGTGGGAGTGATTGACAGAGTGTCAGTTCCAGGAATTCAGTTTATTCTTGGGAATGATTTAACAGGATCCAAGGTGGGAGTGACAACCTTTGTTGTAGAGAAGCCTGAGGAAGACCAAGAAACTGAAGAGTTTAAACAGAAATATTCTGGTATTTTCCCAGACTGTGTGGTAACCAAATCCCACTATTATAAGTCACAGCATTAAGCAAACAGTAAAGAGAAAGATGAAGGAGTTGAGGTTCAGTTAGCAGACACCCTGTTTGACATAGTGGTGCAGGAAAAACCTGAACAGAGGGCTAGACAGAAGTGTTTAGTTCTGAAAGGCTAAGAGACTTGCAACAACAAAACAAGACAATAAAAGACATATATATGTGGATGTCTACTCTGAAAAGGAGACAGAATATTCTACAGGGTTATTATCTGGAAGATAGAATCCTCAGATGGAAATGGAGTCCCCGACAGGTTAGTGCAGAGGAGAAATGGACTGAAGTGCACCAGATTTTGTTACCAGTAGCATACAGACAGGTGGTAGGGGTAGCACATGTACTACCTGTAGGAGGTCACCTAGGGGTACGAAAGACTCAGGCTAAGGTACAAAAACATGTTTTTTTTTAATAGATATTTTTATTAGAAATTTAACATTTTTACAAGTTTACAAAAATAAACAAAACTCTCAGATATAAACATTGATATACAATTAGCTCAAATATACAATAACCAAAATTTGACAAAAAAAACAATACAAC
>NC_057735.1:9389568-9393113 GCF_004010195.1 Chiloscyllium plagiosum
CGACCTCGATTATCGAGGTTGTCAATATGATTTTCCAAGGTCCGGACTCGCTGCTCGAGAGTCCGGACTTGATCCACGGCCGATTGAGCGGTTGTCTCCGAGGTCGCGGCCTTTAGCTCCGTCCCTCCGACTCGGCGTTGAATTTCTTCAATTTCACGGTCGTGCTTCTGCAGCGCGGCCGAGAGCGACTCCCAACGATTTCTGGATTTGACGATAAAGGCATCGATCTTCGAGTCAAGCTTGGAAAGCATTTCTGCAAGACTTGCTACTGTAGGTAAGTTCCTCGGGGCGGCTGTGGACGCCTCTGCTGCAGCTGTAGAGTGTGGGGGAGGGGTTCCTGCTTGCTGAGAGCCTCGGGCTCCTTTCCCTTTAGTCATTTTAACTTAGGATAAAGTTGCTTAAATGTAATATTACACAACTAATTGAGTTACTAAACTATTAAAAATGATTTATAAATGATTTGGTGAGCTTGGTAGGGGGTAGGTGACCCACTGTGCCCAAGTCTTGGGAGGAGCACTATAGACTCAGTCTTACTGGGTCGCCGCCATCTTGGATCCCCCCACAAAAACATGTTTATTGGCCTGGATGTGGTCAACTTTTGTCATATGTGTCATACATGCCAAATGGTGGGTAAGCTACAGGTGGTAATACAACCACTACCTTTGTTGCCAACTCCCGCATTTGAAGAACCTTGCCATTAGAGAAGCCCCAAACAAATCTACTCCGTTTAATTCCGTTGAGTTAATATTCAGGCATGAAGTGAGAGGCCCCTTAATTAATTTCAAAGAAAAATTGACAGGATCAAAATTGGAGATCTCACACTTAGATTATGAATCAGAGGTGAGGGAGAGATTAAATGAGTGGGTGAGTTAGCTAAACAGTTCCTAAAGAGGCCACAGTATAGAATGAAGCAGGTGGTAGATAAAAGCTCTGAGACTCACATTTTCCTGAGAGGATGGCGTGTTAGTACTATTACCAGTGATAGGAGATCCCTTCCCCTCCTATCACTGGTAACAGTACTAACACGCCATCCTCTCAGGAAAACGTGAGTCTCGGGTTTAGTGGTCTCTATCAAATTGAGAAAAAGTTGTCAAATGGACTGTCTAGTAAAGATGCCAGATAGAAAATAAAAGCATCGGATATGTCATGTAAACATGTTGAAACCATATTATGCTAGAGAGAAAGATCTGAAGAAACAGGTGTTAGTTACTGCCCTGCAGAATGAGGAATCATATCCGGATGCCATGGATTTTGATGTGCCTCAAAATAGATTTAAAAAACAAAGAAGTCCTTAAGGAGTGGCATAGGTTAGTAACTATCTGTCTCGGGAGTATAGAACGCAATTGAAAGATTTGTTACTGCAGTATAAGGTCTTATGTAAGAATCAGACGGGGAGGACTAATGCTATTGAATCTGGTTGTGTATATGACTAAGAAGGGTTGAGAGATATATGGCCAAACCTTGGCAAATGGGACTAGATCAATTTAGGATATCTGGTCAGCATGGGAGTTGGAACATAGGGGATTTCTCTACTGTACTGTACTGTACGTAGGGAATCCTGCTCTGATAAAACATCATCTCTGTTGGCTTAATCCTTTCAAAGCCAGACAGGTCCAGATGGAGGTGGAGGCTATGCCCGACAAGGACACCATTGAACCAAGCCAGAGCGAGTGGAGTTTGCCGATTGTCTTCGTTCCCAAACCGGACAGGACTCAATGATTCTGTGTGGGTTATCGGAAGGTCATCATTGTTACAAAATCGGACTCCTATCCAATTCCTCAATTGGAGGACTGTATTAAGAAAGTCGGACAAGCCAGTTACATCACTAAGTTGGCTTTAATGTGTGGTTATTGGCAGGGACATTGGTTCGACCACTTTTGGAAAACTGTGCAATTCTGGTCTCCTTGCTATAGGAAGGATGTGGTAAAACTAGAAATGGTTAAGAAAAGATTTCTGAGGTTGTTGCCAGGGTTGGAAGGTGTTTGCCCTGGGCCAGGGGAATCCAAAACTAGAGGGCACAGGTTTAATGTGAAAGGGGCAAGATCTTAAAAAGGGGCCTAACAGTCAACATTTTCATGCAATGGATAGTGTGTGTATCAAATGAGCTGCCAGAGGAGGTGGTGCAGGCTTGTACAATTACAGCATTTAAATGGAATCTGGTTGGGTATATGACTAAGAAGGGTTGAGAGATATATGGCCAAACCTTGGCAAATGGGACTAGATCAATTTAGGATATCTGGTCAGCATGGGAGTTGGAACATAGGGGATTTCTACATTGTACAGCTCTGATTATGATTTTGTTATTGCAGCAATAAGTTACCAATTTAGGGGATTAAATGCCTGCCATTTTAACACTACAACTTAGATAGAAAATGTGCATATTAATATATTAACCCACCAAACAAGCTAACTGTTGAGAATTCTCAATGTGGAAGTAACAAAGGTACTTAACTTCCACTCTCCAATCAGTATCCACATTGAGCATGCCCAGAGATGCTGAATAGTGAGCACTAGCAGCATGTACCTCTTGTACACAGGCCTTGGTGTCTGAAGTTTTTTTCTTTTTTTTTGGTGTGTGTAGGTGTGAGACACAGTGAGAGACATAAGGTGTACAAATCTTTATTCAATTTCCACCACCAGGAAGATAGGAAAACACCCGAGTGGCCAGTGACAAGCACTGCCCTTCACATCAAAGGGCAGTGCTGTGTGATCAAAACTAGGGACTAAATCAAAATAGAATTGGAGGGGGTAATAACGCACTCCACTCCCTGCGGCGCCCACCTCTCCCTGAACAACTCCAGGGTGTTGGTGGACACCGCGTGCTCCTTCTCCAAGGACACCCAGGCTCTAACGTAACCGAGGAAGAGGGGCAGGCAGTCGGCCCTGACGACCCCCTCCACGGCCCGCTGCCTCGACCTGTTGATGGCCAGTTTGGCCAGGCCCAGGAGCAGACTCACGAGGAGGTCTTCAGACCTGCATTGGTGTCTGATATTTGTCAACCGCCTATTATTGATTTTAAGAGATTTACAATCACTTACTTAATATAGGCAGTTGATGATTCCACACGGACTCCAGACCACCTTTGAACCAGCAGAGTTTGGACCCGAACAGGACAAACAGTACAGACTACAGATTCAAAAACACCAGCAACAGTTCTCCTTCAAGATCCTCCGGTCCACGCTTGCAGCAATGCGCCGGCAACTAACCTCTCTACAGTCTGCCCTGCCTCAGCTGAGGGCCACACTCTCTCAGAATTGCAAAGGACCCGCTCTGTACTACATCCTCAGGAGAATTCATACTCTCAACAAACAGTATTTCAATTCCATCTCACTGCCTCAGCTGAGGGCCACACTCTCTCAGAATTGCAAAGGACCCGCTCTGTACTACATCCTCAGGAGAATTCATACTCTCAACAAACAGTATTTCAATTCCATCTCAATCATCAAAAACTGTAAGTACAACAAACTTTTATCCACCCACCTCCATAACCAGTGCTCCTCAAACATTCCAGAAGATTCCCCTGGCCTCGGAAATGCCATTAGCCA
>NC_057735.1:9396181-9510455 GCF_004010195.1 Chiloscyllium plagiosum
TCCTGATGAAGGGCTTTTGCCCGAAACGTCGATTTTGCCTGTCCTCGGATGCTGCCTGAATTGCTGTGCTCTTCCAGCACCACTGATCCAGAAGTTGATGATTTACAGGTAAGTTTCTGATAGTTTGAGTTTGTTAAGAAGCAGTGTTTTAGATATGATATTTAGATCAAGCAAATATACAACAGTGACAATTGGGAATGGTTCACTGATACCAGAGTACAAAAAGGCTGTCTGAAATGTTTCATTCTCATTCAAATAATGGGGACAGCTTTCTAGCTGAGATACTAGACTTGGATGAAGAGATTGAGGGGTGGGTTAGTAAATTTGCAGACGACACAAAGGTTGGCGGTGCCATTGATAGTATTGAGGGCTATGGCAGGCTGCAGCATGACATAGACAGGATGCAGACCTGGGCTGAGAGATGGCAGATGGAGTTCAACCTGGATAAATGCGAAATAATGCATTCTGGAAGGTCAAACTTGAATGCTCAATATAGAATTAAACACAGGATTCTTGGCGGTGTGAAGGAACAGAGGAATCTGGGTGTGCAAGTACATATTTCCCTCAAAGTTGTCACCCAAGTGGATAGGGTTGTTAAGAAAGCATATGGTATTTTGGCTTTCATTAACAGGGGAAATTGAATTTAAGAGCTGCGATGTTTTGCTACAGCTCTACAAATTCATGGTGAGACCACACTTGGAATATTGTGTCCAGTTCTGGGTTGCCCTACTATAAGAAAGATAAAGAGGCTTTGGAGAAGGCGCAAAGAATGTTTACCAGGATGCTGCCTGGACTGGAGAGCTTGTCTTATGAAGAGAGGTTGACTAAGCTTGGACTTTTCTCTCTGGAGAGGAGGAAGAGAGATGGCCTGATTGAGGTATACAAGTTAATGAGAGGCATGGATAGAGTCAATAGCCAGAGACTCTTCCCAGGGCAAGATTGACTGGGAAAAGGGGTCATAGTTTAAAGATATTAGGAGGAAGTATAGAGGAGACATCAGAGGTAGGTTCTTTATGCAAAGAGTTAAGAATGTATGGAATGCGTTGCCAGCGGTGGTGGTGGAAGCAGAGTCATTAGGAACATTTAAGCGCCTGCTGGACATGCACATGGACATCAGTGAATTGAGGGGTGTGTAGGTAAGGTTTTTTTTTATACATCAGGATTAATGCTCAGCACAACATTGTAGGCCGAAGGGCCTGTTCTGTGCTGTATTTTTCTATACTGTATGCTCTAATTCTTTCATGGGTATTCCTCCTCTCTTCCTGGCCCATCATCCTGGTGAGGACTAATCAATAAAGACTGTTCTTCATGAATTGTTTGCTGAGAATTACTGCCTAAGAATTCTGTCTAATGAAAACTCAGAACTGCCCTCTGCTCCTTGCACTTGTATGTCAAGGGGCACGTAATTTTCAGACAATAAATTGTCTAAAGCTTTTTGGCCAATGGGCATGTATAATATGATGCTGGATGACCATTGTCCTCTTGCTCACCTTCATTTGAAGGCTTCTTTTCACTTTATCTGAGACAAAACCGTACTTTCAAAAATACACTGATCATAGGGTACTTATGGGATGTTGTGGGACAATGTGCAAGGCTGTCAGCAGGACCTATTACGTTTCAACTATTCATGTTACTGCAGGTATAGTAAAGGTGGTGAGGCTTTCTTGCTGGGTGAGGAGACACCAGAAAGGCCACATGGGGTTAGTAGCATAGAACTAGCATAGAGGTCTTGCATAAGAGATTAGCATGTAAAATTAACAGTGAATGGGATTACAAATGGTATACTGACATGGATTGAAAACTAGTTGGCTAATAAGAAACTGATTCAGGTCAGGACCCTTCATCTTTGACTCTCCTGCTCCTCTGATACTGCCTGACTTGCTGTGTCTTTCCAGTTCCAAATTTTACTGATTCTGACTTCCAGCATCCGCAGTCCTTAATACTTCTGAGTGGGGGAAAAAACAGTTCATTTGACTGGTAGCCAGTAACTAGTGGGATCAGTACTTGAACCCCAGCTATTGACAAAATAAATTGATTTAGATGAGGGAAGTAGACATAATCGCTCTACTTTGCAGATTCCAAATCCAGGTTGGAGGATGAACTGTGAGGAGAATGCAGAGATGCTTCAATATGATTCACAGTGGAGTAGATAAAGTATAATGTGCAAATTTCCATCCAGACACATGGAACAGCCATGGGGATCAAATTTGCACCCAATATGCCAACATTTGTATGCACAGGTTCGAACAAGACTTCTTCTCTATGCAGGATCTCCAACCGACATTGTACACCAGGTACATTGATGAGATTTTCTTCCTCTGGACCCATGGCGAGGAGTCACTGATAAAACTACAAAGTGACATCAACAAGTTTCATCCCACCATCAAACTCACCATGGACTACTCTCGACTGTCTGTCTCATTCTTGGACACGTGCGTCTCCATCAAGGACGGACACCTCAGCACCACACTCTACCTCAAACCCACAGACAACCTCATAATGCTACACTTCTCCAGCTTCCACCCAAAACATATTAAAACAGCCATTCCCTATGGACAAGCCCTACGCATACACTGAATCTGCTCAGATGAGGAGGAACGTGATGGACACATGGAAGTACTCAAGGATGCCCTCACAAGAACGGGGTACGATGCTCAACTCATCGACCGCCAGTTCCGACATATCACAGCAAGGAACCTTAATGACCTCCTCAGGAGACAGACACAGGCTGCAACTGACAGGGTACCCTTCGTTGTTCAGTACTTCCCAGGGGCTGAAAAATTACGCCATGTTCTTCGTGACCTGCAACACATTATCAATGAGGATGAGCACCTCACCAAGACCTTCCCCAAACCTCCACTACTTGCCTTTAAACAACCGCCAAACCTCAAACAGATCATTGTTCGTAGCAAACTGCCCGGCTCTCAGGACAACTCCATACAACCCTGTCACGGTGGACGCTGCAAGACATGTCAGATTGTGGACACAGATACCACTATCAAGCGTGGGAACACCTCCCACCTTGTACTTGGCAGGTACTCATGTGACTCAGCCAGCGTGGTCTATCTTATACGTTGTAGGCAAGGATACCCAGAGGCATGGTACATTGGGGAAACCAAGCAAAGGCTACGACAACCGATGAATGGGCACCGCACAACAATCAACAGACAGGAAGGTTCCCTCCCAGTTGGGGAACACTTCAGTGGTCTAGGACATTCAGCCTCGGACCTTCGGGTGACCATCCTCCAAGGTGGACTTCGGGACAGGCAGCAGAGGAAAATGGCTGAGCAGAGACTGATAGCTAAGTTCGGTACCCATAGGGAGGGCCTCAACCGGGACCTTGGGTTCATGTCACATTACAGGTGATCACCATTACACTACACACACATATATTCCTACACACACTCTCACATACACACGGACACAGGTACACACAGACGCGCACACAGACACCCAACACGGACGCACACACAGACAGACAAAGACCCACGTGCACACATATATTTTGTGTGGTGAATTTGTACTTGCAGAGTTACATTGCACTTTGCTCAAAAACTGCATACATTCATGTAGAACTCTGAGCTCAAAAACTGCATGAATTTATGTAAAACTGTTATCTCACTTTTTAGATTAGAATCAATCTTACATCATGGCATAGACAGAGAACACAGGGGGCTAACTCCTTCAACATATTGTCTATCTATCACCATTGTTAACAGCTAACCCGAGAATGCAACTTTTAAAAAAAAGGGTTTTGTGATTTATACATGAAAGAAGTGAAACTATCACTGTATTCTAACAGATGAAAGGCTTAACAGACAATCAATTCTTCAATGTATAATTTCAGTTACATCACGCTGCAAATTTTTGCTATAAATTCTGTGTTGCGATCGAACCCTCCACAATCACCTGATGAAGGAGCGTCGCTCTGAAAGCTAGTGTGCTTCCAATTAAACCTGTTGGACTATAACCTGGTGTTGTGTGATTTTTAACTTTGTACACCCCAATCCAACACCGGCATCTCCGAATCATGAAGGAAATAGACAGGGTAGATAGAGATAAGCTTTTTCCCAAAATTCAGTTGAAGGATTCAATAATGGAAAGTGAGAGGTGAAAAGTTTAAGGGGGATACACACGCAAGTACTTCACAGAGACGGTGGTAGGTGCCTGGAATGCGTTGCCCGCAGAGGTAGGCATGGTAGATTCATTTAAGTTGGGTCTGGACAGATGCATGAGTCGGTGAGGAGCAGAGGGTGCTTAGGAATTGGGTGACAGGTTTAGACAATGGATTTGGACTGCCTCAGGCTTGGAGGGCCAAATGGCCTGTTCCTGGGCTGTAAATTTTCTTTGTTCTAGGCCATTTAGGACTGAAACAAGAAATAATTTCTTCACCCAGTAGAATTCCCTGTCACAGAGACAGTTGATGTCCAAACATTGAACATTTAAGGAATTAGATATTCTTCTTGGAGATAAAGGGATCAAAGGGTATGGGGAGAATGTGAGAGCGGGGTATTTAAATAATTGGTCATGATCATATTGAAATGATGGAGCAGGCTTAGAAGGGCTGAATGCCCTACCCCTGTTCCTACTTTGTTTCTATTAAACAGTGAGTGAGTAAAGATGTTGCATGGAATAGTGAGCGTGGTAGAGCAGGAGACTGGTGGAATACGGGTGCAGCATTACAAAGAGTCTAAGAGGTAGCAGAGGGGAGTGTGGCACTTTTGAGAAATGGAGAAGGTCACTGACCTTCTCACAGCACTGCTAATTGTCCCTCTGCATCATTGTGGTGGTCACCTCATAAGTCTGGCAAGATCTTGTGGGCTGACCTACTCCACTTCTCCTTTACACTATCCCCTCCACCTAGACCTCCAATTCCTTGTCAGAGAACCATTTTGTGCCATCTACCCATTTGCTGAAATGTGCTGATTCCATCTGAACTGGACAACTTTAAATTCCAAATGCTGATCAGTGTGCCAGGGATGCTGGTCCTTTGGCAGACATTGGGTGAGTAGGGAATTGTTCTGTGGTAAGACAGGACTAGGATTGGATGAGAGATGAGATGGGGAATGTAGTTAATGAGGGATGTTTAGATGTGTGGTCAGCCAGTTTTCAATGCAAACTGCCACCAACAGCGTGGGTTCAATCCTCACACTGAGTGAGATTACCATGAAGGACTTGCCTTTTCAATCTCTCCCCTCGTCTGACCTTCGGTTACCCCACCACCAAACACCTCTCTAATTAGAGAGCAGCCCAATAGGGCTATGGTGACTGTACTGAATATAGTTTGGAACAGCTATTGGATCATGTCTAATTGAAAATAGTACTTGATTTTAACATGCAATATATTTTTCAAGTATCAAACCTGGTAATGAGTGGGCTTTTAACAACACCACAACTTCATGCAGTTAGGCCAGCACTAATATTTGAAAAGGAAATATGATTAGTCTTTTACAGTTTCTCTTACTGTGACAAGTTAATTATGTGCTGATAAAAATTTAACATTCATTCCATTCAACTAGAAAGTACAAGACCAATGTACTTTGTTATATTTCCTATGATCCCCTGTTGTAATGATGTTTGCAATCCCATTAGTCGTCTAGCAATGATATAAACAGTTGTGAATACCATATTGACAATCTTCCATCCAAGCTACCACAGAATGCATGCTTCAACTGTTTCAATCAGGAGAGTAAATACCAGTTCTTCAAAAGTGTTCATCAACAATACAAATTCTCAAGCGCTACGCTAAAAATATAACATAAGCAAATTGCAGAAGGTAAACAGGAAAGTATTATCCATGAGTCAAACGACAGTCCAATAAGGTAATAAAAATGTAAATAATAAACTTCTTTTAAAATACTAAAATGGTAAGGTTTTATTAGCTGAACCACGTACACAGTACTTTTCTTCTACAGCTAAATTCATAGATTCATGCTTACAAACCAAATGCTGTATATAAAAATTATAAATCTGTAACCTATATACAAAAAGAAGTCACTCATTTCAATGCATTGGTTGAAATATTTATAATCTGCATGACTTTTTTATAATATCTGCAACAATTAAAATGTTCTACCTGATATTCAAAGCCCTTAAAGCTGAGTTTTGTGTTACTCAGTCACTGTGTAATGTTAATCGATGCAAGGGTAAAAAGTCAATTACCTGGATAACTGATTCTTCTGGTGCATGTGTGGAAGGTATTGCATTCAGAATCAGCAAATACTGAATTTGATTGTTGTTGATTGTTCAAAGATCTCTCCTATTTATACTTTAAGTACTTCCTGCTCAAGCACAAAGGTGGGTTACAGCCAATGGTAAAGTTTAATGAATTCTGTTCTGCTAAGTTCCTTATTACCCAAATACTGAAGACGTTACACAGTTGCTTGGAATTTCCAAGGCTGTTTTGGTCCAAATTGTACATTTGCCAGAATTTGGCTACTACAGTCTTTCTGGCTTCCACCAATTATCCATCCTCAGAAAAGTCCAATAGATCCTTAGAGCAGTGATATTTTTATTCCCACATCAATGGTTCTCTTGTTACCCCATTACTGCATATTATTGGATTGTTGCAGATTTGAGTTTTCTAGAAAATGAACGGATACAGAATGCCCCAAATTCATTTTAGGGTCCTAGCCTTGCATCTGCTGTCGCGGTTAGAATTGAAGTTGGTTCTACATCTGAAAAAATACCTTTTATCCTGCCTAGGTCAGATATGAAACCAAGTTCATATACCTGATTAAAAAAAAATACTGCATTTCCAACACATGCACTGAAGAACCAGGTCAAGATCCAGTGCTACATGAAGACTGTCAAATGTTTTTCATAGCATCTTTAACTGACATCCTGGAGGGCAGCGCGTCATTTCTTATTTAATCTGCTCAAATGTGGCAAGATAGTCTAACATATTGGCATTATACTCCGTTGAATCCAATCCTCAGAAACTGAAGTTGTTTTAAAATATCACTGGATTTGAATACTAGTCACAGCTGAGAAAGGATATTATTTTCTAAAGAAGTGTTAGCCAAATGCTGCTTTTTAAAATGGGAGTTTCCCTTTTTTTTGTAACAACAACAAAACACTATCTCTGTAGTTGAAGCACAACAAATGAAGAAATGGTATTTTACAATTAGGCTGCACTTGTGTGCTACTACAGTGTAGTGTTAATTTCAAATGTAGGAAGAAAATTCATACATTTCTCTAGGGGGAGAAAAGTAGCCTGATATTAAAATAAGAAAACAAAACCAATTTTGAAAATAATCATTTCTTGCAATTCATGACTTTTCTACCCTCACCCTTACAACAGAAAAGGATAAATGCATAACTGGAATAAGGTCTTGTTGACAGCAATACATTTCTCTGACCACAAAAAAATTGCCATGTTTCATGCAAGACAATGAACACTGGTGCGTCACTGAACTATGGAGAGTGTCACTGAGTTGTCCTCTCTCAACATCCAGACATCTGTACCGTACAGGAACCAAGATGGTGAGAAACAACAACCATACCTTAAATGTTTTGTGATGACTTCCCCAATCAACTCAAAGGCGCAAGGTCAAGATCTACTGTTGTCCCGGCTGACCTACCTTAGGATGAACTAATGATTAAAGTTGAAATATCTGAATGTTATGGTTGAGTAGTGGCCCTCATGCTGCACTAACTTACTACTTTGTAATATACCCTATCATCCCTTTTAAGAAAAACATTTTCTTGCTACATTACAGCCATACTTGAAGCACTGAAATTGCATCCAACGTAATACCAATTCTGTAAAATAAATGGTTTTCTAAAATGGTTTACCATTTCTCAGGA
Source organism: Chiloscyllium plagiosum (assembly GCF_004010195.1). NCBI lineage: Eukaryota > Metazoa > Chordata > Chondrichthyes > Orectolobiformes > Hemiscylliidae > Chiloscyllium > Chiloscyllium plagiosum. Next base: position 9,403,991 of record NC_057735.1, read on the forward strand.
AGCAGTCTTTCTGCTACATTTTACTGAGTAATTGCATTGGGTACACAATGAAAATTAAAAAAAACGCACTTGTACATTATCTCAATTAACAAACACTGGAAAAAATACAAAATCATGTAAGTTTCATAATAACATACCAAATGCATCAGGTAAACCCCTTCCTCTCCTCTGTCACTCATTACAAGATAACTATTCCATTTGTGTTTTTAACCCTCTCCCTCATCCCCAGAGGTTTTTGATAAATTTACAAGACACTACACTTTGACCTTTGTCAACTTTCTAAAAGTAGACAAAGCATCAGGGTGATTCTCCCCATACATCCAAAACTAACAGACTAGGTACCATCACCATTGAAAGCAGTTGCAACATTGGCTTTCTCCACCTAGACTAAAAGTTACTCCAAGTCCTTTTCCTGTTGAAGTGAGTTTCATCACTGACACTTCAGTAATGTTATTTAGTCTAAATTCTCAAGGAAAAGAAGGTTTTTCCCCTGGAGAAGACCATTTTTTTGTAAAGCTCCACTTGTTTCAGGAATGCAGGCGAGGCAGTCAATGTAGGAATACTGGATGGAGGAGAGACCGTCAATTTGACTAGGTGTCTGTTTCAAAGGACTTGCATAAGGCAGAGGTTTAGGCCACCCTGATCACCTGACCCACTATTTCTTCATTCTGCTGGTGTTTCTGCAGAGAGGAAGAAAAGGAGAAGATTACACCTCAGTAAAATGTAATGTGCATGATTTCTATGTAAAATCAATTCAGAAACTAATAATTATTGAGAAATGCTACCCAGAAGGTTTATATATTCTAACTGAATTGAAGGACTTAAATTATCCACTACAGGAAAAAGTAGATATAAGGACAGATAATAAGTTAGATTGTAAATATCATTTGTCCTGAGTTTACCATTTGTCACACACTCTGGGCTGTAGTTCATAGTGGATTAGCTGGCATGTTTCATTAACCCAGGGGTTCCTCACAACTTTGTCTTCTGGCTCTGATCCCTTTCATAGTGCCCTCCTCACACTAAAGCTTATTTACACACGCTGAAGATTAGATTAGATTAGATTAGATTAGATTACTTACAGTGTGGAAACAGTCCATATTTGATTAATCTTCTCTTTTGTAATTTCTTGCTAAACACAATCTCCATCTCTATTACAGTGCAATGGCTGATTCCAACCTGACATCATCAATCTCTCTTTTATAGCTATTCAATGTTTCTGGCAAAACTAGCCACCAGAAATCCCTATCACTTCTATTGCTACCTCCAGTAAGCCTAGATTCCTTAATCATGCCAAACACATTTTCCTTTTTCCCAGAAACTCTGAACATTCTATAATGGCTAAGTCAGTCCATGACTTTAGCACTTCCATAGCTTGGAGGATCTAATGAATCTTACGATAGGATAGGTGATCCATTTCCCATCTCCAGCATCTAAACATTATCACAAACTTACTTCTCCTGCCTTTATTTCAATGTTGCTCTGGCCGGTGCTCAAAGCTTTTCTCTCATCTCTTCAAAGATGCATCCGTACCATTGGGTATCTACTTCTTCACGCTAAATGTCTCAATCTCGACTGGTCACATTCACCTCATATAATTTATTCAAAACTGTGCAACTACTTGCCTCTCCAAATGCCTATCTGCTTTCAATTTCAGACTTTTAAAACCAAACCTTGGCATCATCCAATAACTGTTTAATTTGGCGGGTTTCTTTGAATTTTTTCAACCTTTGTGAATTCTTAACTATTCATTAATCTTGGTTTCCTGATTAAAGTACTAAAAGGGTTTCGCTGCCTTCAAACACATGATGATGCTCACTGCCGTGATATAGTATATTTTATTGTGTAGCAATATTTATCCAGATCAAACACCTCAAAAGTTGATGGATTCATGGATTGAGAACATACTCAAAATGACTAATACAGTACATCTACAAATAAGCACAGTTCCAGTGTGTGCACTGATGATGCAATCTGAAACTGTTACAGTACATGGGAAAACAAAAGGCAGAAACATCTAGAAATACTCAGGTTGAGGAAGAGTTGTGAAGCACTGGAAACCAGTCAGTGTTTCAGGTGCAAAACTCTTCTTTCAGAATGAAGAACAATGATCTGAAATATTGACTGATCATCTTCTGCTACTCTGCAAATGTTCGCACACTTGATTATTTCCAGCTTTCTTGTTTTTAAACTTCGAGTTTCTGCAGTATTTTGCTTTTTGTTTAGCTTGTCAGGAAAGCTCCTTGAAATGCTACTACGGTTGTTCAAATTGTTTGAAGTGGATAAGTGCCCAGAAATATTGATCAGACAACAATTAAGACTGAAAAAGAAAATGAGCTGTAGAAGCATAACTACTGTTTGAAGGAGCGATGCTACAGAGGGAACTTGGACATGTTATTTTGTTAAGTGCAAGGCTTTTGAAGAGGAGTTAAAAGTGGCTTCTTTCCAAAACAGAACAAGTTGGAATTTTCAGTTTATAAAAAGTGTGATTGCCCAAACTCTGGGAAGTGAGCAGTATTCTTGTGGATTCTAGATAACAGTGCCATATTTTAAACCAATAGCTGCAGTACAGTAAATGTGATAATTTTCTGTGGTTAAACAGATAAAATCTATTACCTAATGGCTTTAATAAGTTCAAGTGTGTACAAAAACAGAGTTTGTTATTCTAATTGTCCTATTTCCTATACTACCTTGGCTGTACCTGCACTGCTGGGGAACTTTTGTTGAGGAGAATGTCAGAGTGCAGAGTGAAGGTGGTAGCCCCACACCACTCTGAAAATGTAACAGAATAATACATTACCTTTTTTTTGTTTTTTTTTCTACAGCCTACCCAGAAATCATTCAGGCTGTTGAATAAATATAAATATACAAATAAATATCACAAAAATTACAGATGACAACCTTAAGGGTTGGTTTTTAATAAATACTTAGGGCTAGCATTATAAAAATCTTCATTTCTCACAGGAATACATCTTCAAGGGTGAAGAAAATAAACTGCATTAATGGTCTGTGTACAATTTCCAATATTTTCCTTTCTACATTCAAAGGTGGGAAAACATGACAAGAAAAATTGTATACTCTGAAGAATTAGGAGATAGGATTTCCCCTTATTCAAATTGCATACGTGCTCACATACATCTGAATGTTCTAGCAATATTGTAAACAAGTTAATAACATGCAGCTGACGAGAGACCAGATTAATCAGGTAACAGACACACAACTTTGGAAATATACAGCAGATGAGTCAGCTCTGAAGGTGAATTGTGGGTTAATGCTTTGGGTAAAGACCGATGATTCAGGACATATTTACTTTTCCATACTCCTTTATCCATTGCAGGTGACATGTGTTGTGATTGACCTCTCCAGAACAGGGGAGAGGTGCCATCTTAATATATCTTTCCTGTACTTGAAGGTCTACAAAGCTATGGTGATCTCTTTCACATCAATATTTGCCAATTTTAGTAAATTACATATTTTCGTTTTCAGAAAGAGGAAACAAATTCGTTCAGTGGATGCAAGCCGCTCTCCTGCTCTCTTCCCTTTCTTCTGATTCCTTTTGACTTCTAGTCCCAATGTTGTTCAGATGCTCGTTTGCCAAAGTTTTAGTATCCTCTGACCTTCCACCTGTAACACTCCAAATGATTTGTTCTCTTTATGCCGCCACTAAGTTACAATTCTCACATAACGCTCAACTCTTTGTTGTCTTATTTCTGTGCTCTCTTCTGATTCTTCCAGAGCCCTTGTGAAACATTTGTATTCTGTTTGCTGAGAGTTGCCAAATTCTGCATTCCTTTTACCCATTCTAAACTACCCCTTTCTGACTCTTCTCCTTCTTTGAAATCCCCAAAGCTATCTTGGATTCTCAAAATTAGGATCATGTGAAATTAGGAGAAAGTGAGGACTGCATCATGTGAAATTTGCTGAGGGATTGGGGCAGCAGCACCCACCTTTTCATCACTACAGTGTAGGTTTAGCCGTAAAGCTCGATTTTTGAAAATCACTTACTCACATGAACAGCTTTGAACAGCAAGAATTTACCAGAACCACTACTAGTCCAAAGTAACTACACAGGACAGGTAGATATTAAGGTTCCAATCATTTTCTAATAATCCATTTCAGACCGCAACAAGACAAAAGAAGCAGATATACGCCAGTTAGCCCCATCGAGTCAGCTCTGCCATTCAATCAAGGCTGATCTGTTTCTTAACCCCATTCTCCTGCCTACTCCCGTAACCTTTGATCCTCTTGCTAATCGAGAATCTACCTCTGTCTTAAGTGATTTGGCCTCCACAGTCTTCTGTGGCAATGAGTTTCACAGATTCACCACCCTCTCGCTGAAGAAATTCATCCTCATCTCAGTTCTTAAAGAGATGTCCCTACTGTGAGGCTGTGCCCTTGGGTCCTAGACATATACAGTGAAAATATCTTCTCTATGGTTACTCTATCCATGTTTCTCAATATTCTGTAAGTTTCAATGAGATTCCTCCCACACATCCTTCCAAACTCACAGTATAGAACCAGAGTCCTCAATTGCAAGCCCTTCATCCCTGGGATCATGCTTGTAAACATCCACTGGAGACCCTCCAAATCCAACACATCCTTCCTTAGATATTGGGTCCAAACTGTTCAAAATATTCCAAATGTAGTCTGATCAGGGCTTTACACAGATTGAGCAGTGCATCTCTGCTCTTGTATTGTAGCCCTCTTGAAATGAATGCTAACATTGCGTTGGCCTTCCTTTTCTGTCGAGATGCCGGTGTTGAACTGGGATAGACAATGTCAGAAGTTACATGACACCAAATTATAGTCCAACAGGTTTATTTAAAATCGCAAGCTTTCAGAGTGTTGCTTCTTTGTTGTCAGGTGCTCTGACAAAGGAGCTGTGCTCTGAAAGCTCATGATTCTAAATAAACCTGTTGGACTATAACCTGGCATTGTATAACTTCTGACTGTGTAAGATCTCTGAAGTCTTTCCACTTTTAGAAAATAGTCTATGCCACTATTCCTCCTGCCTATAATTCCGCCTACCTAAGTTCATAACCTCACACTTTCCCACACTGTATTCCATCTCCTCGTCTGTGCAAGTTCTTTTGCAGCCTCCCTACTTCTTTAACACTACCTGTCCTTCCACCTACCTTTGCGTCATCTGCAAACTTAGCAATAATGCTCTCACAGTTCCTTCACCAAGATCATTAATGTACAATATGAAAAGTCGTGGTCCCAACGCAAACACTTCAAAACACCACGAGTCATCAGCTGCCATCCTGAAAAAGACCCCTTTGTCCCTACTCTGTCTTCTGTCAGCCAGCCAATCCTCTATTCATGCCAGTACCTTGCCCTCACGCCATGGCTCTTATTTAGCAGCCTCCTGTGTGGCACCTTGTCAAACGCTTTCTGAAAATCAAGTTCACTGGTTCTTCTTTGTCTAACCTGCTCATTACCTCCTCAAAAATTCTAATGGATCCATCAGGTATGACCTCCCCTTGAGGAAGCCGTGCTGACTCAGCCTTATTTTACCATGCACTTGCAAATATTCTGCAATCTCACTGATAATAATGGATCCTAAAACCTTACCAAGGTCAGGCTAACTAGCCTTTAGTTATCTCCTTCAGAACTCTGAGGTGTAGTGCATCAAGTCAGGGCGATTTAACCACCTTCAGACCTTTTAGCTTCCTAGCACCCGTGTCCGTGGCGCAATCGGTCAGCACATTCGGTTGTTAACCGAGAGGTTGGTGGCTCGAAACCACCCAGGAGCGGAGTGCTCACTGTTCTCACACCAACTGCTTGGGGCGGCACAGTGGCTCAGTGGTTAGCATTGCTGCCTCACAGCACCAGGGTCCCAGGTGCTGTCTGTGTGGAGTTTGCACATTCTGCCCATGTCTGCATGGATTTCCTCTGGGTGCTCTGGTTTCCTCCCACAGTCCAAAATGTGCAGGCCAGGTGAATTGGCCATGCTAAATTGCCTATAGTGTTAGGTGCATTAGTCAGAGGGAAATGGGTCTGGGTGGGTTGCTCCTCGGAGGGTCAGTGTGGACTTGTTGGACTGAAAGGCCTGTTTCTACACTGTAGAGAATCTAATCTTACCTTTTCCTTAGTGATGGCAATTACACTCACCTATGCCCCCTGAATCTCTTGAAATTCTGGTATGCTGTTGGTGTCTTCTACTGTGAAAAATGATGCCAAGTACCCATTCAGTTCCTCTGTCACTTATTTGTTCCCATTACTACTTCTCCAGCCTCACTTTCTGGTGGTCCAATGTCTACTCTTGCCTCTCTTACTTTTCATGTATCTAAATAAAAACTCTTGCAATCGTCTTTGATATTACTAGCTAGCTTACTCTCTTATTTCATCTTCTCCACCTTTATTGCTTTTATAGTTACCCTCTGCAGGTTTTAAAGTTTCCCAATAATCTTCATCACATTGTATGCTTTTCTTTTGCGTTTATGCTATCCCTGACTTCCCTAATCACCGATAGTCAACTTGAACTCCCGTTAGCATGTTTTTTTCTTCCTTGGGAGTAACTTCAGCTGAGCCTCCCGAATTACCCCCGGAAATGCCTGCCAGGGCTGCTCCATGCTCTTCCCTGCTAGGCTCCTCCCGCACGTTTTTGTAGTTACCTTTACTCAACTGCAACACAGCTACGTCTCCCTCTCAAACTGCAGGGTGAATTCTACCATATTATGGTCACTGACCCCTAGGGATTATAGAGCCATAGAGTTGTACAGCACGGAAACTGACCCTTCGGTCTAACTCGTCCATGCCGACCACAGATCCAGAGCTTGTCCATTCACCCTATTCACGCCCCTCATGATTTTATAAACATCAAAGGTCACCCCCCTCAGCCTCTGATGCTCCAGGGAAAATAGTCCCAGCCTATTCAGCCGCTCCCTATAGTTCAAACTCTCCAACCTTGGCAATATCCTTGTAAATCTTTTCTGAATCCTTTCAAGTTGCACAACATCCTTCCTATAGTAAGGAGACCAGAAGTGCACACAATACTCCAAAAGTGGCCAAATCAATGTCCCATACAGCTGTAACATAACTTCCCAACTCCTATACTCAACGCATTGACCAATAAAGGCAAGCATGCCAAATGCTTTCTTCACTATCCTATCTACCTGTGACTCTGCTTTCAAGGAATTACTTCACCTTAGCTGTCTAATCAAGTCTGCTTCATTACACAAATCCAGAATTACCTGTGCTCTATTTGACTCTATGACAAGCTGTTCCAAACAAAATCTTGTAGAGATTCCATATATTCTTTGTGGAGTTCCATTCCCAACCTGATTTTCCCAATATACCTGCACTATTGAAATCCCCCATGATTATTATAATTGTGTCTTTCTTACATCCCTTTGAAGCAAATTTCTTATTATTGCTCTCCTCTCCAGTTATTTCTCCAAAAAGATATCTGGTTTGATATTTGGCCCCAAATCCAAAAATACCATGAATTTAGGAATTCATTCCCCGAATAACTGATGGCCTTTCATCAGCCAGAAGCATACTAAAGTCAAAATATATCTTCCTTGCTAATCATTCAGTGACTACGTAAAGTATTTTTACCATATTCTACAGAAGTAGTAAATATTTGTGGCAAGCTCAGATCTTGCAGCTTCTTTGATTGCACTCTTGACTTCCCTTTAAACTACTAATTACTCATTTTGTGCCTCCATAACAGCTGCACATTGTATCACATCTGGGGATTTGTGCAGTCATGCAGTTCCAGATTTCAAACAGTCACAAGTTCACTGGTTTGATGAAAAGCCGAATATCTGAACAATATGGACAATCTAGCTGACTCCAATCCTCATGGGATCACAATATACTGCTTGTTCTATCAATAAACATATTGACTTGGATCCCATTTACCACTCCCTGAGAAAAAGAATAGGAAATGACATCACCACAGGGCATGACATCACCAATCCAAGAAATCCCAAACACAAATAGAAAGTGGGCTACACCACCAGTGCTTCATTCGAGGCTCACTGAAGATGTTACCTTCAAAATATCTGAAAAACAAACCTTCCAGTTCAGTGAGCAAACCTACATCCATGCTACTTGTTCAATAGTCTGACTGAGGTTTACTATTTACTGATCGAATAACTATGCAAGACTTCCAAAACATGATTTAACTGTACTAACTCATTAAGATTGTTATTTATCTCCATTTAACCACAAAGCTTTTAAGAACATATTAACACACAAGCTTTACATAACACTAAGTTGACAGCTACATACCTCTGGCATGAAGTCATATAAATCAGGGGCAGGAGTATCTCACTTGGCCCTGAAGCATGGTCTGCCCTTCAATGATATGATCAATCTGATTACTCTACATTCCCACCTACCCTTAAGTTCCTTGATCAACAAGAGTTTGAAAGGTTATATCGCTGCCTTAAAAATATTCAAGGACTTTGCTTCTACCACCTTTGGTGCTTTAAACCTATACAAAGCTCCAATGACTTAAGAATTTCTTCCTTGCAGAAAGTCATATATCTGTCTTAAATGGGTAACCCTGTGTTTGAAACAGTGATCCCTTGTCCTAGATTCTCCTTCAAGGTGTCAATTAAGACACCTTATATTTCTTTAAATTCCAATGGATACAAGCCTCCCCTCTCCAAACCGGCCCATAAGGTAACCTACTCATTTCAAGTATTGGTCTGATAAACCTCTCTGAACTGCTTCCAACATATCAACACCATTCCTTAAAATAAAAAGAATACAAAAACTGTATGCAGTACTTAAGATGCGATTTCACCAATGCCCTGTATAACTGAAGTGTAATCCGAAGCCCCTAAAATAAAAAACAGTAACATTCTATTAGTTTTCCTAACTGTTTGCAGTACCTGCATACTAACCTTTAATAATTCATATACTGGGACAGCCAGATCTTTCTGCATCTCTCACAATTTAGATATTTTTTTTATTCTTCCTGCCATAATAGATTATTGCACATTTTCTAACAATCTGTTTGCCAGATCTTTGCCCACTCACTTAACTTGCATATATCTTTGTAGCCTTCTTATGTCCTCTTCAGACCTCTCTCTTCATTCGTGTAATTCATTTAAATTTTAAGAGTTGAGGCCCCACCACTGATCCCCATGGCATACCACTCATTACACCTTGCCAACCTGAAAATAATCAATTTTTGCCTCCTGCTTCCTATTAGCTAGCCAATATTCTATCCATGCCAAAGCATTACCCTTATGAGACTGAATCTTCTACAATAACCTCTGATGTGGTTCCTTATCAAATGTCTTTTGGAAATCTAAGAACAGTGCCTCCATTGGTTCCCCTTTATCCACAGCATGTTATTCCTTTACAGAAACCGATTAAATTGGTTAATAATTTTGCTTTCACAAAAACATATTAACTCTGTCTTCTTACTTTGAAATTTTCTTATGTCCTGTAATGACATAATGGCTTCAATAATGGCTTCTAACATCTTCTCTTTGACATATGCTCAGTCAATTAACCTGTAGCTTATTATCGGTGTTCCTTCCTTTTTAAAATAAATAAAGTGCATTCACTATTTTCATCAAATGGAACTTAGACTGAATCTAATGAATTTTAGAAATTAAAACAAATGCCTCATTTAACTTGAAAGCCAATTCTTTTAAGATTCTAGGATGAAAGATTGGGAGACTTTCCTAGTGCCAATAATTTGCTCAGAACCACTTCCCTGGTGATTATAATTTTCTTAAGTTCCTCTCCTTTCTTTTCCTGATGTACAACTATTGCTGAAAAGTTACTTGTAACCTCTCAAGTGAAAAATGATGCAAAAAACCTGTTCAATACATCTGCCTTCTCCTTCTTTTCCATTACTAATTCCTCAGACTCACTTTCTACAGAATGGATACTCACTTTGTCAAAGCTTTTCTTTTTAAAATATCTGTAGAAACTCTCCAGAATGCAGAAGAAATCTTTTGAACTTGAAATATTAACTGTTTCTCTTTCCATAGATGCAGCCAGATCGGAGTTCCTCCAGCACTGTCTGTACTTACTTGATATTTTAAACTGTACACAGGTCCACGTAAGATACTCATACCTTCAGTCTGCATGACACTAAACTCAATTTAAAAACAATTAATCAAATTTACTTCCTCTAAAAACATACACATGAAATGTTAGTCATTTACTCTGATCCAGATTTGAGTTGAGGAGACCAGCAAATTTAAATGCACATTGCTAACCAAGTAAAAGGGTACTGAAGTTATGTTCAATTCCTTTAAAGAAAATTGGAATTTTAATTGATGGAAGAAAGTATGAGTTCTATAGTGATACTGCATCACTGATACAACAGGGAGTGTTTTGTGTGAAATCAGAACTATCACATGGAAGTTTTCTTTCATAGCAGCCAGCCATTATAGTACAACAATCAGAACTGGATCTGACATCAAACCATAACAAATTAAATTTTAGAAATGCTAGATAAATAAATTTAGTAGCTCAAAAGTTCACGAACCAGCTTCACAGCATACTATTGTTACATAGCACAGTTGAAGTTTTACATTAAGTCACCTGATCTAATTTCACAAGAATAATGCCAAGTAATAAAGTACCTTTACACCCTAATTTGGAAAAGTAAAACTTTTAAAAGACCATTTTCTTTTTCAGAATTGATAAAAAATTCAAGAACATCAACCTACCTGCCTTTGACTTAACTGCAATGATCTGACTTCTCTTCCCAAATCCAGCTGCAGCCTATCCCTATTATTGAACACCACATCCTTATTTTCCAGGCAATAACTGATTTCATTTAAATATCTTTTACAGTCTTGTTCCAATTTCTGTCCCCAATCCAAACTGCCACCTTGTACCTTTTTTTCAATTTTCAAACAGGAAAAACTGCCAGAACAATTTCTTTCAAATTTTCTGTCTATCTTCTTTTCTTAAAATTATGTATAATAGGAAGCTGACATTCAATACATCTTTCTTTAAAAAGAATGACTCCAATTACTCTAGCTAATCTGTTCTTTCTCACAGTCCGTCAATTATTTGAGTATATGTCTAATTCCCATTTAAAAGTAACTAATGAATCTATCTCCACTATTATACATTCATATTCCACATCATAAATAGTTCAGCATTAGAAGTTTCTCTAATCTCTACTCTTGTTGTTTTGCCAAATATCTTACACGTGTGTTTTTTGGCTATCACTGGAAACAGTTTCTTCTCATCAAAATCTTTCAAAATTTTGAGTACCTCTGCTAAGATATCCCTTATTCTCTTGCTAATTGACTCTGCCTAAGATGTTGGAGACAGGTTAAATCATGCCTTCTAAATAGACAATTATCTGATGAGAAAAAAATTACTGGGTTATGAGGAAAAGGCAGCAGACAGTTGGACCAGATGTTCTTGCAAGTAAGCTGGCATTGACACATCAAATTGAATGGCTTCCTTCTGGGCCAATCATTTGATGACATGCTTATTGCGAAAAAGTAGCATTTTCTGGTCCAATTGCCAATAATTAATATCCAGTCCCTTTAACTGTCCATCCCACAGAGCCCCTTTCCTACCACTGACTTCTTCCTCAAATGGCATCTTCACTAGTTTTCATCTACAACTATTCTTTTATGCTTAGATTAACTCGCCATATCCTCAACAAATTATCTTCAGTTCTACGTAGAACATAACAGTGCAGTACCTTAAATGTTGTGCCGACCTGTGGAACCAATCTGAAGCATATCTGTCCTAAACCGTTCCATTTTCATCCATATATTTTTCCAGTGGCCAGTTAAAGCCCTTAAAATTGGCAAATCTACTATTGTTGCAGACAGTGTGTTCCATGCCCCTACTTCTCTCTGACTAAAGAAGTTACCTCTGTCCTATATGTATCACGCCTCAATTTAAAGCTATGTCCCCTTGTGCTACCTATCTCCACCTCACAGGTGAGGTGCCAGAAGACTGGAGATTGGCTAAAGTGGTGCCATTGTTTAAGAAAGGTGGTAAGGACAAGCCAAGGAACTATAGGCAAGTGAGCTTGACATTGGTGGTGGGCAAGTTGTTGGAGGGAATCCTGAGGGACAGGTTGTACAAGTATTTGGAAAGGCAAGTACTGATTAGGGATAGTCAACATGGCTTTATGCATGGGAAATCATGTCTCACAAACTTGATTGAGTTTTTTGAAGAAGTAACAAAGAGGATTGATGAGGGCAGAGCGGTAGATGTGACCTATATGGACTTCAGTAAGGCATTTGACAAGGTTCCCCATGGGAGACTGGTGAGCAAGGTTAGATATCATGGAATACAAGGAGAACTCGCCATTTGGATACAGAACTGGCTCAAAGGTAGAAGACAGAGGATGGTGGTGGAGGGTTGTTTTTCAGACTGGAGGCCTGTGACCAGTAGAGTGCCACAAGGATCGGTGCTGGGTCCACTACTTTTCATCATTTATATAAATGATTTGGATGGGAGCATATGAGGTACAGTTAGCTAAGTTTGCTGATGACACCAAAAATTGTAAATGTAGTGGACAGTGAAGGTTACCTCAGATTACAATGGGCCAATGGGCTGAGAAGTGGCAGATGGAGTTTAATTTCGATAAATCTGAGGTACTGCATTTTGGGAAAGCAAATCTTAGCAGGACTTGTTCACTTAATGTTAAGGTCCTAGGGAGTGTTGCTGAACAAGACATCTTGGAGTGCAGGTTCATAGCTCCTTACAAGTGGAGTCTCAGGTAGATAGGATAGCGAAGAAAGCGTTCGGTACGCTTTCCTTTATTGGTCAAAGTATTGAGTACAGGAGTTGGGAGGTCATGTTGTGGCTGTACAGGGCATTGGTTAGGCTACTGTTGGAATGTTGCGTGCAATTCTGGTCTCCTTCCTATTGGAATGGCGTTGAGAAACTTGAAAGGGTTCAGAAAAGATTTACAAGGATGTTGCCAGGGTTGGAAGATTTGAGCTATAGGGAGAGGTTGAATAGGCTAGGGCTGTTTTCCCTGGAGCGTCGGAGGCTGAGGGGTGACTTTATAGAGGTTTATAAAATCATGAGGGGCATTTTTAGGATAAATAGACAAAGTCTTTTCCCTGGGGTGGGGGCGTCCAGAACTACAGGGCATAGGTTTAGGGTGAGAGGGGAAAGATATAAAAGAGACCTAAGAGGCAACCTTTTCACTCAGAGGGTGGTACTTGTATGGAATGAGCTGCTAGAGGAAGTGGTGGAGGCTGGTTCAATTGCAACATTTAACAGGCATCTGGATGGATATACGAATAGGAAGGGTTTTGAGGGATATGGGCCAGGTGCTGGCAGGTGGGACTAGATTGGGTTGGGATATCTGGTCGGAATGGACGAGTTGGACTGAAGGGTCTGTTTCCGTGCTGTATATCTCTATGACTCTAAGTTCATTAGTTGCTGTGTTAGTGTGTTGGTCGATTTGTGGGCTACCATGATGCCAAGCAGTATGAGTAGTCTGGCAGTCACTTCCGAGAAGTCTTTGATGTAAGGGAGAGTGGCTAGGGTTTCTGGACGCGCTTTATCTGCTTATTTGGGTTTGTTGCTGAGAAATCAATGGACTGTGTTCATTGGGTACCCGTTCTTTTTGAATATGCTGTATAGGTGATTTTCCTCTGCTCTTCATAGTTCCTCTGTGCTGCAGTGTGTGGTGACTCGTTGAAATAATGTTCTAATGCAGCTTCCTTTGCTGATGTTGGGATGATTGCTTCTGTAGTTCAATATTTAGTCTGTATGTGTTGTTTTCCTGTAGACACTGGTTTGAAGTTCCCCATTGGCTTTTGCTCTACCGTAACAAGGAATGGCAGGCTGTTGTTGTTTTCGTCCTCTAATGAATTTTATGCCAATAACGATATTGTTGATGGTCTTGAGGTTTCCTCTAATTTGTGTCATTTAGTGATGACAAAGGTGTCACCCATGGAGCTGACCAAAAGTTTAGGTTGGATAATTAGCAGAGCTGTTTGTTCGAGTCTCTGCATTACTGCCTCTGCTAAGAAGGATAGTGGACCTATACCTTCCCACTCACTTCACTTTCAATAACAAAACTACAGACAAACCAACAGAACACATGGGATCTCTGATATCAGGATTCTTAACAGAGGCAGTAATGCAGAGACTTGAACAAACAGCTCTGCCAACCATCCAACCCAGACTTTGGGTTCGCTATGTGGACGACACCTTGTCATCACTCAACGAAACAAATTAGAGGAAACCTTCAAGACAATCAATAATATCGTTATTGGCATAAAATTCACTAAAGAGGAGGAAAACAACAACAAACTGCCATTCCTTGATGTCACAGTTGAGCGAACAGCCAATGGGGAAACTTCAAACCAGTGTCTACAGGAAAACAATACAGTAGCGCCTCGACATACAAATGACCCCGTTCACGAACAAATTGGTTTACGAACAGGATTGTATGTAAAAGTTTGCTTCAACGCACGTACATACGAAATTCAAGGTACAAACAAATGGAGTGAAGTGCAGGCTTTTGTTGAGAGGCATCACCCTAACAAAACTGTGACCAACAGAGCAGTGAACATTTTAAATGACCCATTTATGTGATGTCCCATTTTTGGAAAATTCTGCAACAAAGAAAAAAAACAAGTTTCTCTGGATCGTTTTCTTGTGGCATCACCAACCTCCAAGAGACAAAAAAGACAAAAGACTCCGGAAATATCCGTACAATGGGAAAAATTGATTCAGTTCGTGAACTTTTCGGTTCGCGAACCAGGTCCCGGAATGGACTAAGTTCGTAAGTCGAGTCGCTACTGTACATACGGACCAAATACTGAACTACAGAAGCAATCACCTCAAAACCACAAACTAAGCTTCCTTACAACATTACTTCAATGAGCAGCACTGATGAACTACGCAGAGCATACGAAAATCACCTATACAGCATATTCAAAAAGAACAGATACCCAATAAACACAGTTAGCAGATTTCTCAGCAACAGTCCCAAACAAGCAGAAAAACGTGCCCAGAAACCCTAGCTACTCTTCCCTACATCAAAGGCATCTCAGAAATAACTGTCAGACTGCTCAGACCTCTTGGCATCATGCTAGCCCACAAACTCACCAACACACTAAAACTGCAGCTAATGAACTTGAAAAACCCCATATAGACCACAAGCAACATTAATGTCATTTACAAAATACTTTACAGTTCTTGCAACAAACACCACATGGGACAAAAAACCAGAAAACTAGCCATCAGGATACATGAACATCAACTAGCCACAAAAAGACATGACCCACTCTCACTAGTATCATTACATACAGATGAAGGACACCACTTTGACTGGGACAACGCATCCATCAGAGGACAAACCAAACAGAGACACGTACCAAGAATTCCTAGAAGCATGGCATTCCAACCGAAACTCTATCAACAAACACAGCTACTTGGACCCCATTTACCACCTTCTGAGAAAAAGAATAGGAACTGACATCACCACAGGAAATGACATCACCAACCCAAGGAAACCTAAACACAAATAGAAAGCAAGTCACTCACACCAGTGCTTCATCGGAGGCTCACTGATGATGTTAACTAGTATGGTGATGAAACGTCTGAAAATGAACTTTCCAGCTCAGTGAACAACCTTATATCCAGAACCTCAACCTGAGCAACAAATTTTCTCAGAACTTGTTACCAAGGCTTGTCTCTACTCCCCTTCTTGAACAAGAGGACAGCATTTGCTATCAGCCAGTCTTCCGGCACTATTCCTGTAGACAATGACAACAGAAAGATCAAAGCCAAAGGCTCTGTAATCTTCTCCCTGGCTTCCCAGAGAATCCTAGGATAAATCCTATCAGCCCAGGGGGCTTATCTATTTTCACACTTTCCAGAATTGCTAAACACCTCCTCATGAACCTCAATCCCATCTAGTCTAGTAGCCTGCATCTCAGTATTCTCAACAACATTGTCATTTTCTAGTAGGAATACTGACGATGAATATTCACTTAGCGCTTCCCCTATCTCCTCAGACTCCACACACAACTTCCCACTACTATCTTTGATTGACCCTAGTCATTTTTTCATTCCTGATCTACCTATAGAAAGCTTTAGGGATTTCCTTGATCCTATCTGCCGATGACTTCTCATGTCCCCTCCTGGCTCTTCTTAGTTCTTTAGGTCATTCCTGGCTAACTTGTAACTCGCTAACTGAGCCTTCATGTCTCATCCTAACATAAGCCTTCTTATTCCTCTTGAGAAGAGATTCAACTTCTTTAGTAAACCATTGCTCCCTCACTTGACAACTTCCTCCCTGCCTGACAGGTACATACTTATCAAGGACACGCAGCAGCTGTTTCTTGAATAAGCTCCATATTTCAATTGTGCCCATCCCCTGCAGTTTCCTTCCCCATTCTATGCATCCTAAATCTTGCCTAATTGCATCATAATTGCCTTCCCCAGCAATTTTTTTTAAATCAATGTGACTAACTATGGAATACCAGACAGTCCCAATTTTGAATTCCTTTCTGTATATGTGGAACATGTACTTGTTCTAGTCCTATTCTGACTCTTATTACATCAACAATTATGTTGTTCCAGCTTCATGGCCTCACTCTTGAGCTCTACAAATTCACTAACTGCAGGTCTCATTTTCAGCAATAGCTCAGTTCTATAACTTCTATTAAGTTCCATCACAATTTCAACCCTTGAATCTGTTAATTCAACACTTTCCATGAATCCAGCGGCACAAACTTCATGGGCCAAGCACCTTCTTTCTGTGCTATTCTATGCTTTCCCATTAATAGTTGTATTCTTGTTTAAGAATAACACTAATTTTTGTTCTGTTTTCTTCTATGCTTGGCAAAGGTCCTGGTCCTTTGCCAAGGGTTCCTTTGCTGCAGTTGTTAAGTTGATCAATAACTATCACGTGTGTTACTATCTTCCAGTCCCAAATGATGACCGTGACAAGCTCTCACTTGACCTCATGTCCATTTCTGTTCACAGACATGTTTGCTAGATTATTTTCCACCAACCACAATGTAAACAGAGTATAGATTTCCCTCTATTATGCATTCACTTTTATAACATCCTTGCTTAATGAGCTCCTCTCAAGAAACTTCAATTTTGAAATGTATACTGTGGCTCAGTGGGGAGCACTCTCACCTTTGAATCAGAAAATGTAGCTCAAAGTGTAGGCTAACCTGTCAGCATATTACTGAGGGAATGTTGCTTGTAGCAGCTACCTTTTAGATAAGACATGAAACTAAGGCCTAATTTCTCTTTCAAGTGGATACAGGAGATCCCATAACACTATTCAAAAGAGGAACTGAAGACTTATCCTAGATATACTAGCTAATACTTTTCCTTCAATTATAAAAAGTTTACCTGCTCATTATCACATTACTGCTTGTGGGTACTTGTTGCGTGCAAAATGGTTGCTGTATTAATAGCATTACAACAATGACTGCACTTCAAAAGGTACTTTACTGTTCTAAACTGCTTTGGCACTTTGCAAGGTTGCAAAAGGTGTTGTAAATGTTTATGAATGCAAGTCTTTCTTTTCTTTCTGAGCCAACCTTACATGATGCAACATCCATAAACATCTTTATTTGGCGGTGTTGCTATCTAAACACTCATCCTACAGTAGACAGTGGTTTCGATGAGGTTTGTAAAATCTAGCATGCCATATTTTAAATATTAAAATTTTCTATCTCCTCTGCATTAGGGAGACCAAGTGCAGATTGAGTAACTTCTCTGCTCCACACTGCCAACATGTTTTACTACGTAATCTGACTTTCCCCGAATCAAAGCTGTGGTTTCAAATGCCACTTCAGAAAATGGAGCCACAACACTCCGATACATTGAACTTTGTGTTTTTCACCTTAACAACATTCCAATCAATTACAATCCATTACATTAAATTCTGGCTTCAGATATGGGGCAGTCTCTACTGATTTCCGAACGCTTTTTAAAATTAATTTGCCACTGAACTCCCTTCTATTTATGAGCTGTTTTACTCACCTTTTCTCTGTCTTACGCCTTTTCACAGCCTGACTGAGATGACCTTTATAAAAAGAAAAAAGTATCAAAAAGTTTAATTGCTTAAAATAACTAAATTCTGATGATGGGATGCTATCCAAAATGTTAACCTATATTTACTTCAGATGCTGATGGACCTGCTGTATATTTCCAGTATTGTTAGTTTTTATTTCAGGTTGACAGCACGTGCAACTTCTTTTCTTTTTATATCAAGGCCAAAGTCAGGGAGAATAGAGATGGTATATTGAGATATTGACCACCAGAGTCACAGACCCTAACTCTTCACAACTTTTCAAAGCAGATCTGGATAATTTTATACAATAAGTCAACATTGTAACACATAAAAATACCATCACAGATAGTTATGGCTGACTTTAAAACCTGTTTGATAGTATATTTGGGTCCATGCCTTGAACATTTTTGAACTGTATCAGTCACACACCAGATATCACATAGGTTATACTTAAGAAAAATACTAACTTTCTGACTGTGGAGCAAGCATGGTATTTGCAAGTATCTGCTAACCCCTGAAATAAATTAATCCTAGGACATACCTAT
This sequence comes from Chiloscyllium plagiosum, assembly GCF_004010195.1. Lineage (NCBI taxonomy): Eukaryota > Metazoa > Chordata > Chondrichthyes > Orectolobiformes > Hemiscylliidae > Chiloscyllium > Chiloscyllium plagiosum. The sequence goes on from NC_057735.1 coordinate 9,422,504, forward strand.
TTATAGATGTCTTAAAAATTCTTTCACAGGATGTGTGTATCAGCAACCCCTAGTTGCACTTGAGAAGGTGGTGAACTGCCTTGTGAATCAGTGCAGTCAACCTGGTGTAGGTAGACTTGTATAGACAGGTTGGACCGAGGAGTGGCAGATGGAGTTTAATTTAGACAAATATGAGATATTGCAGTTTGGTAAGGCAAATCAGGACACCTAAAGGTGGGGTCCTGGGGAGTGTTGCTGAACAAAGATATTGGGATGTAAGCTGAAAGTTCCTTAAAGATGGGGTTGCAGGTTGACAGGGTAGTGAAGGTCCTCTATTCCTGATGAAGGGCTTTTGCCCGAAACGTCGATTTTCCAGCTCGTCAGGTGCTGCCTGACCTGCTGTGCTTTTGCAGCACCACTCTAATCTAGACTCTGGTTTCCAGCATTTGTAGTCCTTGTTTTTACCACAGGGTAGTGAAGGTGACATTTGGGGCACTTGCCTTTAATCGGTCAGTGCAATGAGTATAGGAGTTGGGGTGTCATGTGGCAGATGTACAGGATATTGATTAGGCCACTTTTGGAATACTGTGTTAAATTCTGGTCTCCCTGCTTTAGGAAGGATGTTGTTAAACTTGAGGGGATGCAGAAAAGATTTACAAGAATGTTGCTGGGGTTGGAGTGTTTAAGCTATAGAGAGAGGGCTATTTCCCTGGAGTGTCAGAGGCTGAGGGGTGACTTTATGGTGGTTTATAAAATCAATTGGGGCACGGATAGGGCGAATAGCCAAAATCTTTTTTCCAGGGTAGAGGAGTCCAAACCTAGAGGGCATAGGTTTAAGGTGAGAAAGGAAATATTTAAAAGAGACCTAAGGGGCTACTTTTTTCACACAGAGGGAAATGAGCTGCCAGAGGAAGTAGTGGAAGGTGGGACAATTACAACCTTTAAAAGCATCTGGTTGTGTACATGAATAGGAAGAGTTTAGAGGGATATGGCCCAAATGCTGACAAATTGGACTAAATTAATTTAGGATATCTGGTTGGCATGGACGAGTTGGATCGAAGGGTTTGTTTCCGTGCTGTACATCTCTATGACTCAGTGACTCACATTGCTAATGGGGAAGAAATTCCAGGAGTTTGGCTCAGTGACACTGAGAAATGGCAGGATTTATTTCTAAGTCAGGATGATGAGTGGCATGGAGGGAAATTTGCAAATGGCGACGTTCTCATGTATCTGCTGCCTTTGTTCTTCTAAATGGTACTGGCTGTGGGTTTGGAATGTGCTGAGGAGCCTTTGTGAATTTCTACAGTATACCAAGTAGATGGTACTCATTCATGCTACTGAGTGTCAGTACTGAAGAGAGTGAATGTTTGCGTTGTGCACAATCAAGCAGGCTACGTTGCACTGGATGGAGTCAAGTTTGACTGTTGTTGAAGCTGCATTCGTCCAGCAATTGGGGAATATTCCATCATACTCCAGATTTGTATCTTGTAGATAGTAGACAGATTTTGAGGAGTTGGGAGGTCAGTTACTTGGAGAGATACCTAGCCTCTGAATTGTTATTGTAGCCGCAGCATTTATGTGGCTAGAACAAATCAATTTCTGGTCAACAGAAATTGTTAGTTCAGATTTCAGTGATGGAAATGCCACTAAATGTCATGGGACAATGGTTAGATTCTCTCTTGTTGGAGATGGTCAGTGACTGGTATGTATGTGGTACAAATGTTACTTGCCACATGTCAGCCCAAACCTGGATACTGTCCAAGTCTTGCTGCATTGAGAAGTTACAAAATAGTGCTGAACCATTGTGGAATCAGTGAACTCCCCTGCTTTTGACATTACAATGGAGGATTGTCACAGATAAAGCAGCTGAAGATGGTTGGGCCTAGGGTACTAGCTGGAGGAACACTTGCAGAGATGTCTTGGAGCCAAGACAACTGACCTCCAACAACCTCAACCATCTTTCTTTGTGCTAGATACGACTCCAACCAGCAAAGGGATTTCTCTGCCCCGTCCCAAAATCTCATTGACTCTAGTTTTGATGGGGTTCCTTGATGCCACACTGTCAAAACCAGCCTTGATGCCACCTTACCTCAGGAATTGAGCTCTTTTGGATATGTATGAATCAAGCTATAATGAAGTCAGGAGCTTTTTAACACTGGTGGAACCCAAGCAGAGTGTCAGTATGCAGATTACTGCTGAGGAAGTGCTGTTAATAGTTCTGTAGATAACACTTTCCACCATTTTACTGATGACGAGAAAACAGACTGACGTGGCATTAATTAGTTGGATAGGATTTGTCCTGCTTTTTGTGTACAGGACATAACCTGGATATTTTTCCATATTGCTGGGTAGATATCCGTGTTGTAGCTGTACTGGAACAGCTTGGCTAGGGGTGTGGCAACTTCTGGAGCACATGTTCCGTACTATTGCTGGAATGATGTCAGGGTCCGGAGCCTTCACAGTATTCAGTGCTTCAGCCACTTCTTTATTTCACTTGGGCCGAACTGAATTGGCTGAAGGCTGGCATCTGTGCTGCTGGGCATTTCTGGAGGAGGCAGACATGGATCATCCATTTGACACTTCTGGCTGAATGTTGTTGCAAAATGTGCCAGCCTCATCATTTAAACATATATGTTGGGCTTCCCCATTATTGAGGTTGGGGCTATTTGTGCAGCTTCCTCTCCAGTTAGTGGTTAAATGTCAAAAAGTGTGGTGCTGGAAAAGCACAGACAGTCAGGCAACATCCGAGAAGAGGGAGAGTTGATGATTTGAGTATAAGCTCTTCATCAGACACATTCCTGAAAAAGAGCTTATACTCGAAATGACGACTCTCCTGCTCCTCAGATGCTGCCTGACTGTGCTTTTCCAGCACACTTTTTGACTCTGATCTCCAGCATCTGCAGTCCTCACTTTCTCCCAGTTGTTAAATGTCCACCATTATTCACAAATGGATGTGGCAGGTCTTTGATTCTGATGCATTTGTTGTGGAAAGCTTAGCACTATTTATCACTTGCTGGTTATGCTGTTGAGCATGCAAGTAGCCTGTTCAGTAACTCTGCCAAGTTGACACATTTCAGAGTGCCTGCTGTTGCTTTTGGCTTGCCCTTCTGCACTCTTTGTTGAGCCAGGGTTAATCTCCTTGATGGTAATGGTAAGAATGGGGATATGCTTACCATGAGGTTGCAGATTGTGTTGCGAGTACAATTCTGCTGATGGCTCTAACACCCCATGGATACCCAGATATCTATTTTCAGCCAGTCAATCTCACTTGATCTTAGTGACACACAATGTAATAGAGGGCATCCTCAATATGAAGACTGATCTTCAACATCACAAGGACTGTGAGGTGATCACTCCTACTGATTCTGTCACAGACACATGCATCTGTACCAGACAGATGCGTGTAGACATCCTCACAGCACCAGACACCTGGGCTGAATTCCAGCCTTGTCTGACTGTGTGGAGCTTGCATGTTCTCCCTGCATCTTCATGGGTTTCATCCCAGTTTGAAGATTGTGCAGGTTAGGTGGATTGGCCATGATGAAACTGTCTGTAGTATTCAGGGATGTGTAGGCTAGGTGGACTAGCCATGGGAAATGTGGGGTTATGGGATACAATAAAGGGCTGGGTCTGTGTGGGATGCTCTTAAGAGGATCAGCAAGGACTTAATGGACCAAACTGCACTCCAGAGATTCTGTGCTAAGTCCCCCACCCAGAGAACGTTCTGCATTGCTGTGGGTGTGGATTCACACATAGGCTAAAGAGGGTAGGGTTACTAGATTTCCCTCCCCAAAGAGCAGATGAGCTTTTACGACTATTGTGAATGGTTACATGGTCACCATTAGATTAACTTTTCAAGTACTGTTCAGTTTGGAGGATGACTGATTCATTAGCTGAGTCTGGATGGTGGCAGGAGAGAAGGAAGAAAGATGAGGTACATGGGAAGGAGCTGCAAGTTTCTTTGTCCACATTTGACCTCATGATATGGGACTTCACAGAGTCTAGAGTCAATGTTGATGACTCTCAGGGCAATTCCTTCCTTATTGTGTACCAATGTGCTGCTTCTGGTTTGACAACTTCCTGTATTAACTTTGAGTGAGATTTTCATTGCCCACGAACATAACTGACATAATTATTCTATGGTAATTCAGGATTTACTTTGAATTAAGCATTTTAGTGGTGGGATTAACAATGCCTTCAAACCAGCAACTCCTACAACCCCTGAAATATCTTCATTCAATGTTTTTAGAAAATAACCACAACTGACAGAAAATCAAAGGAATGACAAGGGCAGTGAGTTCTTTTTAATATTGTAATTTTTGGCAGAATTTAGATAATGAGACTACATCTGTAAAATACAGATATTTTAAATATTTCACTGAATAATTTGATGCCTGAACATGTTTACAATATAGTATGCTGCTTTTAGCAATTAATGATTGATTATTTTTACAATGACTGTGATATGATTACTGAGTGAAATGATCTGTTACTGATTTATCCAGAATCTATTAATTACAAAAAAAGACATGCCAAAAACAGTTGAGGTACAACAGAAATAGCTCTCTAAATGATAATGCACGTTATGAAATGTTGCACAGATTGTGACTGTTGCAAGGTAGTCTTCATTATATCAATCCATACTGTCCCTTACTGTAAACAGCTAAATGCTTCAATTCATCTTGTGTAGCAATGATTCAAATTACAAAATGAAATATGGCCCATTATCAATGAATACAGTTTAAATATCCCAAATAAAAGTTTATTTCTGTACTGGTTGGTTTAGGGTTTTGTGAAAAAGGACGTAAAGGAGGTTTTAAAGAAAACACACAACCTCGTCATCTGGAAAGCTTTGCAAAGTCATTGAGTTTGATTTATAATTTAGAAACTGCAGCAACTACTGTAAATCTCATAGCATGTACACTCTTTCTTAATATGTCAGGTATAGACAGGAGCGATCGAGTGAATCCTTAGAAGAGTATAAAGAAAGTAGGAGTATACTTAAGAGAGAAATCAGGAGGGCAAAAAGGGGACATGAGATAGCTTTGGCAAATAGGGTTAAGGAGAATCCAAAGGGTTTTTACAAATACATTAAGGACAAAAGGTTAATGAGGGACGAATAGTGCCCCTCAAAAGATCAACAAGACAGCCTTTGCGTCGAGCCGCAGGAGATGGGGGAAGATACTAAACGAGTATTTTGCATCAGTGTTTACTATGGAGAAGGACATGGAAGATTTAGAATGTGGGGAAATAGATGGTGACATCTTGAAAAATGTCTATATTACAGAGGATGAAGTGCTGGATGTCTCAAAACACAAAGGTGGATAAATCCCCCGGACCTGATCAGGTATACCCTAGCGCTCTGTGGAAAGCTAGGGAAGTGATTGCTGGGCCTCTTGCTGAGATATATGTACCATTGATAGTCACAGGTAATGTGCCAGAAGACTGGAGGTTGGTTAACGTGGTACTATTATTTAAGAAAGGTGGCAAGGGCAGCCAGGGAACTATAGACCATTGAGCCTGACGTTGGTGGTGGGCAAGTTGTTGGAGGGAATCCTGGGGGACAGGATTTACACGTATTTGGAAAGCTAAGAACTGATATGGGATAGTCAACATGGCTTTCTGCATGGGAAATAATGTCTCACAAACTTGATTGAGTTTTTTGAAAAATTAACAAAAGAGGATTGATGAGGGCAGAGAGGTGGACATGATCTATATGGATTTCAGTAAGGCGGTCGACAAGGTTCCCCATGCGAGACTGGTTAGCAAGGTTAGATCTCATGGAATACAGAGATTAGATTAGATTACATTACAGTGTAGAAACAGGCCCTTCGGCCCAACAAGTCCACACCGACCCGCCGAAGCGAAACCCACCCATACTCCTACATTTACCCCTTACCTAACACTACGGGCAATTTAGCATGGCCAATTCACCTGACCCTGCACATCTTTTGGACTGTGGGAGGAAACCGGAGCACCCGGAGGAAACCCACGCAGACACGGGGAGAACGTGCAAACTCCACACAGTCAGTCGCCTGAGGCGGGAATTGAACCCGGGTCTCAGGCGCTGTGAGGCAGCAGTGCTAACCACTGTGCCACCGTGCCGCCCACAAAGAGAGAACTAGCCATTTGAATACAGAACTGACTGAAAAGTAGAAGGCAGATGGTGGTGGCGGAGGGCTGTTTTTCAGACTGGAGGCCTGTGACCAGTGGAGTGTCACAAGGATCGGTGCTGGGTCTACTACTTTTCGTAATTTATATAAATGATTTGGATGTGAACATAGGAGGTACAGTTAGTAAGTCTGCAGATTACATCAAAAATTGGAAATGCAGTGGACAGTGAAGAAGGTTACCTCAGATTACAATAGGATCTTGATCAAATGGGCCAATGGGCTGAGGAGTGGCAGATGGAGTTTAATTTAGATAAATGCGAGGTGCTGCATTTTGGGAAAGCAAATCTTAGCAGGACTTGTACAGCCAATGGTAAGGTCCTTGGGAGTGTTGCTGAACAAAGAGACCTTGGAGTGCAAGTTCATAGCTCCTTGAAAGTAGAGTCGCAAGTAGATAGAATATTGAAGAAGGCGTTTGGGTATGCTTTCCTCTTTTGGTCCAAGTATTGAGTATAGGAGTTAGGAGGTCATGTAGCAGCTGTACAGGCCGTTGAGTAGGCCTCTTTTGGAATATTGCGTGCAATTTTTTCTCCTTACTATCCAAAGGAAGGATGTTGTGAAACTTGAAAGGGTTCAGAAAAGATTTTTAAGATTTAAGATTCCCTACAGTGTGGAAACAGGCCCTTTGGCCCAACAAACCCACATCGACCCTCTGAAGAGTAACCCACTCAGACCCATTTCCCTCTGACTAATGCACCTAACACTACGGGCAATTTATCATGGCCAATTCACCTGACTCGCACATCTTTGGACTGTGGGAGGAAACCGGAGCACCCGGAGGAAACCCATGCAGACACGAGGAGAATGTGCAAACTCCACACAAACAGTCGCCCGAGGCTGGAATTGAACCCGGGTCCATGGCACTGTGAGGCAGCAGTGCTAACCACTAAGCCCCCTTGCCTTCCCAATGTTGCCAGGGTTGGTGGATTTGAGCTATAGGGAGAGGCTGAGTAGGCTGGGGCTGTTTTCCCTGGAGCGCCGAAGGCTGAGGAGTGATCTCCTGGATAGGATAAATAGACAAAGTCTTTTCCCTGATGGGGGAGTCCAGAACTAGAGGGCATAGGTTTCAGGTGAGAAGGGAAAGATATAAAAGGGGCCTAAGGTGAAACCTTTTACACGCAGAGGATGGTGCGTGTATGGAATGAGCTGTCAGAGGAAGTGGTAGAGACTAGTACAATTGCAATGTTTAAAAAGCACCTGGGTGAGTATATGAATAGGAAGGGTTTAGAGGGATATGGGCCAAGGGCTGGCAAATGGGACTAGATTAGCATCAAATGTATAAATCATGGTAAAGAGAAGCTTTCTGAATCTTTTTAAGTGGATCATTAAAAGTTCAATAACCTTTGTTGCCAAGTTTAAACTTTCTTTCGTAACATTTTCATTAAGTTAAACAAAACTTACAATCTCATCACCCTCCTTGGGAGAAAAGAAGCGGCCACCTTCTCCACGTTTTCGCTGCATTGCATGGCGGTGACGTGACTCATGGAGGTATTTCTTTACAGAGAGAAGAAAATACACGGTTGCAAAAATAAATAAGCGTTATCATAATAAATAAGGATAGCTTATTTTAACAGCAGAGAGAAGTCAGACTACCTGTTGTGCAGGCTATCTTCACATACCATGGCAGAGAAAAACACAACAGCATTACCCTCTTAAAAGATGGTCATATTACTCATACAAACATCTCTTTCCACAGATTGTAAAAATGCATTCGCCCAGTTGTAGCCTTGGTTGCTTTTCCTATTTCCAGGATATGCTATTTAATCAATTATACTTATATGTATTGTCTGTACATGTGGTTCCATAACTTAATTAAAAATATTCTGCTTGATAGTTGGATTGAGAGACTCCTCCCAAATAAGAGATTCATGTTGTGTGTGAGGAGCTCATATAGAACGAACGTTACAACATACACCAGTTGGGGTGAATGGCATTTTTATGAGATTTGATCTCAATGCAAAATGAATATTCTTTTTCTGTCTCCTACAATACAGTGCTGAGTTAACTTTGGCCTTTTCTGTTTGAGCAGTCAGGATATGTAAGATTAAAACAGTATCATATATTAAAACAGATTCTCAAGGGCTGAAGAGATTTTCATTGCTCAAAAACATAACTAACATTCAGCCAATAAATGAAAATATCAAAAGCTGAAAATGTTTTTCTAGCAAATATAGACAGACAGATAGTCTCCAGTAGCATTGAGGTACGAATTCACAATGTAGGCATACGTGGAGAAAATTAACCCTAGATCAAAGTTCCCATTTTCCGTTCCCATGTTCCAAAATCTGGTTATTGAAATGTTATCACTAGAACACACGAATTCAAAAATGGGAATATAATTTATCCACCATAGGAGAACATTTAGTTAAAATCTAAAAAAGCTACACAATCATATTAGGAAGGAGAACTACTTTATGTAATTTCACTTACCCTCCTTTCTTTTGGAATCCGACCTTCTGCCTCAAGTTTAGCTCTTGCTTGTCGCCTTTTTAAGATTCGGTGATACTGTTTGGCGTTTACATATAATGGTTCTTCTTCTAGTAGCTCTGCACCAGGTAAAGGGATCCTTTGCATCGCTGGAACTGTACTAGTCCCTGGTACCATCTGTATAAGAAAGCATAAAAAGAACCAATGGAAAAATTAACAAAGTTAACTTATTCTCCAGAAAAGATTACTAATTTTATAAGCTATAATAAAACTTTAATGGTTTAGTAAGTTAGTGTATACTGTATGAACTAGCAAACTTCAAAGTTATTGTTTAACACTGCTTTGGTAACAAGTGTTAACATAAAGAAATTAACTTAAGAAATATAGTATCATTTCCTCAGCAAATCTAAAGCTATAGCAAGAGTCTTTTCAGTAGAGCAGTATGAAGTGGCAAAATACAAATTTATACTAACAAAGCAAAGCAAAGTACAGGTAGACAATCCTTTATCCGAAATCCTGAATTCCAAAAAGCTCTAAAGTCCAAAAGTTTTTTTGCTGAAGTTTTTTTCTCATTAACAAGGTTGCTTGGCGTGCAAACAATTAGCCCAAGTCGACATCCACTCGATGCGTGTCATTCAAATGCGACATGGGGGTGGGAGCTCGCCCAGCACTGGCAGGCCTCAATTCTGTTTCAAGGCCCCTTAGTGAGTGTGTTCTTCTAGTAAGTCTTTTAAAAATGTCATCAAACTGTCACTTATTCTGAAATTCAAAAAATTCTGAATTCCGAAGACCAGCTGGTCCCAAGCATTTCAGAAAAAGGATTGTGCACCTGTATCAACCAGCCTTGTCTCTGGGAAAATGCTCCACAATGGCTTGGTTTAATGGGATTCCAGAATGTTAGAATGTAGATCACTCTACATCACAATTATCCCTTAAAATGTTTAGTCAAGTGTGACTGGTAGCTTGTAACCAGATTGTGACCCAGTGCAAGGACACAACGAAGCTGAGGTTCCCTCATGCCTTCACCTGAGGTATCACAACTTCTTTGCTGAGTATACTGCCTAGTCAAATGGTTAGATCTTATAATTCAATATACCATTATCACAGATGTTAGAGAGATAACCAGTGATTTAAAATATAAGTGTAAGCTGCAATCCACTCACAAAGTTGCTCAAAACTAGAGACTTACCATCACCATGCCGCCTGCATTGACCATGCTTCCAGCAACAGGTAGCGTTACCGTTACAGTGCCCTGGCTGCTATTTGTGGTACTTGTGCTGGCTCCTGTCTGGACAATTTGAGCCCCAGCAAGACTGGCAGCAGGAATCGTGATCATGCCTGTAACAGGGACTGCAACTTTAGCATGTAACACAAAGAGGAGAAAGGTAAGACAAGACAAGACAGGAAAAGAGATAAACAAACAGAGGGCAAAGTGAAAAATAGAGATAAGGTGATTGACAGAAAGATGCAAGATAACAGAGGGAAAAAGAAAAATGAAAGGAACAAGATTAATTCCTTCACTTTTCAAGAAAGCATTAATCTTTAAATTACTGCAATAAAAGCATACCAAATGTTATGCAAACTAGAACAACCTTTTTTTTTATAAATAAAAGAAGTCTAAACGTAATGCAAAACAGAGTTCATTGCAATTAAACAGTTCAGATTTCCAAATATTTAGCTAATATGTTTTCATGTGTGAATGATGCATTAGTTCAGAACTTGGAATCCACATTATAGATGGATGTCATAGCACCGGAGAGGGTCCAAAGGAGATGGACCAGGATGTTACTGGGCTGGAGATTTTCAGTTATGAAGAAAGACTGGACTGACTGAGATTGTTTCCTTAGAGCAGAGGGGATTGAGGGGTGGCGTGATTGAGATTATAAAATTATGAGTGACACAGATAAGGTTGACAGGAAGGATCTTTTCCCCTTGATGTAAGGAATAAATAACTGGGAGCTTAGACTTAAGGCAATGGGCAAAAGGTTTAGAGATGGAAGGAAAAACTTCCGTCCAGAGGGTGCTGGGAATCTGGAATTCGATGTCTGTAAGAATAGTAGAGGAAGAAACCCTTGTCACATTTAAAAAGTATTTAAATTTCACTTGCAATACTAAGGCTTACAAGGCTATGGGCTAAGTGCTGGAAAATCAGATTAATTAGGTGGTCGTTTTGACTGCTGCAGACATCATGGGCTGAACCACCTTTTTCTCTACCATAGATCTCTATGCCTGGGTGCCATGTGTGTTTTGTAATGGTGTAGTTTGGAGATATTTACTACATTGTGAGAGTTCAGCACTCTTTTGGGGGCTTACTTTTATGTTCACATATGCAGCAAGCTCCTGAACTCAATCATACTACAGGACTGAAGTAATGAATTGAAACTAAATACTTTCCCAGAAAAAGGAAAATTTTAAAAATATGAATGACAGGGGATGTACCCTTGAACACATGCTGACCATTGGCTAAAAATGGTGCAGTAGAAACTTTTGAAAAGACTGCCTGCACTGCTGAATAAAAAAGTATTGTGGTATGACCCAAAGAAATACTAAGGTAAGGCTTAGAAAACAAAATATATTTTTGTTGTAATTTAAAGCGAGACATTATAAACACATTATATTTTATCCGTGCACTTACTAAGTGAAAGTTAATAGTTCCGTTTACTATGGAATGATTTTTGCTTTCTCATCGACATGTTTATATCTATATATATTAGGAAGTGAATAACGGCTTGCTGCAGGAAGCTTGATTCATGGCCGTTTTAGTAGCTCTTTTTCAGATATATTTAACCAATACCAAAATGGCATATCTGAATAATGCATAACCCACATTTAAATGTTCTGCAGTAAATGCCACGCTAATCACTTCATCTTTTTCTTAAAGATTTTAAATTTCAATTAATATGTTGAATTTCCTTCTAATGGAAGCTGGAGGAACACCAACATGCCGTGGCTCCTAGTAGCTAATGCTGCATAAGGTGCTTACACCTTGCAGTACTGCCTATGAATGTAGCAGCATGGTCCAAGGAGGTTCCAACCACAAAACTGACTTTCTCTCCCCAGAGGAGAAAGTGAGGACTGCAGATGCTGTAGAAGGGCTCATGCCCGAAATGTCGATTCTCCTGCTCCTTGGATGCTGCCTGACCTGCTGCGCTTTTCCAGCAACACAATTTTAGCTCTTTCTCTCCCCCTACCCAAACTTTTTAATCTTTCACCATTTTACCTCACAAGCTTTATTGTTCTGGAGCTTTCTGCCAAAATCCATGGTATAACAATGATACTTCAGATGGGTAAGTCAGCAGCAGGTGCAATTTTACCTTGGAAAATATGAGGTGTTATATCTTGGAAAAGTAAAAAGACAAGGGAGTACTCAATGAATGGCAGGACATCTGGAAGCTCAGAAAGAGGCATCTTAGAGTGTTTCTTCACCCAAGTCTGAATGTGACAGGACAGATTAATAGGTTATTTAAGGCAGCATACAGGACTTAATTGCCTTTATCAATCAAGGCATAGATTATAAGAAAAGGTGCATTAAATTGGAGCTGTACAGAACTTTGATTAGACCAATGCTGATACATTGTCTGCGGTTCTGGTCATCATACAATAGGAATGATGTAATTGTACTGGAGGGGGTGCAGAGGAGATTCACCAGGATGGTGCCAGAGTTGGAGCATTTTATCTATGAAAGGCTGGATAGGCTTGGGCTGTTTTCTTTAGAGCAGAGAAAATTGAGGGCGGGGAACCTGACAGAAGTGGTATAACACTATGAGAGGCATTGACAGGGTGCACAGAAAGCAGCTCCTCCCCTTAATCAAAGAGTCCATAATGAGTGGGCATAGTTTTAAGTTGAAGGGCAGGAGGTTTACGGGGGATGAGAGTTAAAATCTTTACACCTACAGGGTGGTGGGTATCTTGAAAATAATACTTGAGAAAGTAGTTGACATGGGAAACCTTAACTTTTGAATATACATGGATGAGCGCTTGATATCATAAAATGAGAGGCTGGAAAACAGGATTCATGTAAATAGGCAGGCGGTGATTCAACGGGGCTGAAGGACACTTCTGTGCTGTATGACTCTAATAGAGGAAAACATCCAGTCTTGAATCAACATTTTATGCTAGCAGCACTGCAGAGACATTGCATTGTGCCATCCTCACTTCTAGAAAGAATATATAATATCAGACAAGCTTTGTTTGAACATATATTCCTCCTGAATAACTTTGTCGCATTTGCGCCAGTCGGGTATCACTACAGGGTAAGACAACAATAGGGAAATCTCTGGCACAGTTAGGTGCAGCAGCAGCAGCACATGAGAGAAGCTCTTCAATCAATATCCAGCTTTTGTAGCAAATTGATTTGCAAATAGTTTTGGTGATGAAGGATAGCTTTTTCATGAGTATGGTGTGCAGCACCAATGATTGTAATTTTTACGGAAATTAGAGAAGATCTTTAGTAGCCTGTATTTTCTATCCCTATTAATAGTAAACCTACTCTAGCTTATTTGAACATGGTGAGACTAAGCATCTTCTGTAGATATGGTTTATTGAACAGCACCAATTTGAAAAATAACTGTCACCTGGCCATTGCATTCAATCTATATGAATTTAAGTGAAAACTGTGAAAAATCATGGAAATCCAGCCAAGCAACAACTTAGTTATTAATTCCAAAAGTTGACTTACTATAAACTCAAATTGCCTTCCTGATGTGTAATTTTATATATTTATTTCTTGCTGCTTATAAACATACTAAATTGTTACTTTGAAGGTGATCCCTAAAGGAGGCAGGGAAATATCAAATTTAACATTTTATCATTCATGTATTTTAATTTTATTAATACCTCCTTTTAAATGGTCTATCATCAAAAACACTACCAGCCAATGTTGCTTTTCCTGAAACCATTTAAAATTTGATTTGTTTTTTTAAATCGAAAGTCTACTATTTATATTTGCTTTGCAATACTTTTCCATCGTTGTGATCTTCAAATAATTTTCAGCATCAGCAGAGAAGACATCAAGTTTTAAGCCAAGACCTTGTTTTTACTCTGGTCTCTGTTTAGTTTTGGACTTGGGAAAAGAGGCAACTTTAACAGTCTAGCTGAATAACAGACAAATTATAATCCAATTTATTCATTAGAATTATGTCTTTAGCCCCCCCACACAAAAATAGGGTTATAGAACATAGAAAGTAGAAGCTGGAGTAGACTATTCAGCCTATTGAGCTGGTTCTGCCATTCAATATGTTCATGACTAGTTTTTCATTTCATACTTTCATACAGAGGCTCTCCTCACACCCTTGACAACTTTATTTATTTATTTCTTACATCTATTCAGTGAATTGACATCTACAGCCTTACGTGGAAGAGAATTCCATGGGTTCCCCACTCTGAATGAAGAAATGTCTCCTCACCTAGGTCCTAAAAGATCTACATCATTTTCTGAGAACCTGACAACTTGTTCACGACTCTCCAAACAGGGGAAACATCATCCTCATATTCAGTGTGTCCAGTCCTCAAAATTTTATATGCTTCGACAAGATCAACTCTCATCTTCTTCTCTCTATGTATATATAGTCATACACTATATTTATTTTTCAAAACACAGATCAAGCAATTAATCCATGGACAGGCATTTGTGGGCCTAATCAGCTTTGAACCTGTATGTGGTGTAAGTGCACTATACTGATAGTCACCCTGTCACAGTGAGTTGAGAAAATAAAATATAACTACATTAGCAGCACATTTGTAGGAGAAAGAAGACGTATATCTTCAAATAATGAAGTTATACAATAGAAATGTGGCAAAGTGACACACCAGAATTTCAATAGCAATAGGAGGAAAGTGAGGGAGAGAACACTAGCTAATTAAATCACTACTATTTGCCGTTAATATTCTGAGTAATATCAAAACATGAAGTCAAACAAAAACAGAAATTGCTGGAGAAATTAACTTTGCTTACTCTCCATAGATGCTGTTAGGCCTGCTACAATTTCTCCAGAAATTTCTGTTTTTGTTTCAGATTTCCAGCATCTGCAGTTCTTTTTTTTAATGAATTCAAAAAAACTTTGCCGGTTACCTTGCTGGAGTACGGTGCCATCTGCATTAACCGGTTGGTATACAATTGTCTGTCCCTCTGCAGTCTGTGCCACCTGCTGTCCTTGCACTATTTGCTGTTGACCATATTTAGTTATGGAAATAATTAAATATTTTTTGCCATTTTCCAAGTTTAACATAGATATTTATACATTGATCATAAAATGCAGTTCAGCATATACAATATAAAGTGAGCCTTAAGAGGATTATGGACAGTGTAGAGAATCTATTGTAACAAACACTTTTAATTTATGACTTTACAAACTCTAACCTGTAGTGGTGTTAATGAACAAATAAAATTTTTCAAACTGGTAAGTAAAGTACATCAATTGGAGATGTTGTCACTGTGTTGAATAGCCACTGATAATAGCTTAACGTTGACAGCCAAGTTAAAAGAATTTCTTACGGCTCAGTTTCAGTCTCAATGTGAATATTAGGTTAAGATTGATATTTATAACTCAACAATTGTTTCAGCTATTCAGGCTTTGCATTCCACTTGACAGAAAGAATTCCTCCTTCTGACATCAAGGTCAGGTTAAGTTTCTGATATGGTCAGCATCAAGACTGGTGAGACTGAGTGTTGAGAAGTGTAATTTAATATTAAAGGCTATCTCCGCATGAGCTATTCACTTATCTCAACCATAAGTTGTTGTTGTTCGATCATCTAAGCCAAATAGACTTTGCTGTTTTGTCCACGGGATCTTGATGTCACTGCCCTCTGGCCACACCCATGAATGAATAAACATAACCACTTTGCTGCAGGTCTAGATCCATACGTCCTGGCATCCTTAGGGTCTGGTCTACATTAGTGATCCACGTGAGTTTTTGAAACAAATCAGCAGTGTCCAACTAGACTACACTGACCATTTTCCCAAACTAAACTAATTCCACCTGTCTGCATTTGGCCCATATCCCTCCAACCTGTTCCTATTCATGTACTTAAACTATTTCTTTTAAACGTTGAAACTGTACCCGCATCCATCCCTTCCTCTGGCATTCATTCCACACACGAACCACTATACTTAAAAAGAATTTGCCCCTTATTCATTTTAAATCTTTCTCCACTCACCTTAAAAATATGCCCCCTACTTTTGAACTGTAGAGAGAAAAGTGAGAGAAAAAAAGAACCTTTGCTATTCACCTTATCTATGCTCGTGATTTTATAAACCTCTGTAAAGACCATTGCTCAACCTACTACACTCCAGTGAAAAAAGTCCATTAGGCTAGTTTGTAATTCAAAGTTTTATTGAATTAAAATGTCACTATCTGCCAGAATTTGAACCATGTCCCCCAGACATTAGTTGGGTTTCTGAATTACCAGTTCAATGACATTGCCACTATGCCACCACTTCCCCTTGGAACAATTTTCTAAAAACTCTGATAACTAACTGCTAGTTTGGCAGCAACCCATCTACTAATTAAAACATAAACTTGAAACATTTTGGGAATTGAAAATTGCAAAGATCAATTTAGCTTTACTATTAATAAAGCAATATACATTTTTGGAGTTTCATGCCTCAACTGATTGAGCAAGAGACTCTGGGGTTACTTTCAAAGAAGTAATTTATAAACCAAAAGAAATAGGAACAGGAGTAGACTGTTCAGCCCCTTGATCCTGCTCTGCCATTCAATAGAGTCATGGCTGATCCTGACATTCCTCATGTCACGTTTCTGCCCTTGCCCCCCCACAGCCCCAGATTCTCCTACTGGGCAAGAATTTATCTACCAACCTCAGTCTTAAATGTGCACAAGGATGCTGCCCTTCAGCTTTCTGTGGCAAAGAATTCTGAAGATTCTCAACCCTCAGAAGAGATTTCACATCTCAGTCTTAAATTGGTGCTCTTTAATTCTGAGACTATATCCTCCAGTCCTAGACTCTCCATTGAGGGGAAACATCCTCTCAGCATTTACCTTTGTCTAGCATTTATGAATCTTACATGGTTTTATGAGATCAACTGACATTCTTCTAAGTTCCAATGAACATAGAGTCCGAATTTGTTCAAGCTTTGCTCATAAGATAACTCCTCCATGCCAGGTATTAGTATGACAATTCTCAGAAATAGCTGAAATGTTTCAGCTATAGATGCCTGGTCCTGACATGCAATTATTATAATTATGCAAGCAAATTGCACGGTGGCACAGTGGTTAGCACTACTGCCTCACAGCGCCAGAGACCCGGGTTCAATTCCAGCAAATGTTGCAGGTATTTGAATGTACCATATTCTTACAAACATTCTGAGCAGTGGCAGTTGAGGGAGGGACATTGACCCCAATACTAGAAAAACTCAAACCTCTTCTGCAAATACTATCACAAAACTCAAAACTGCATGAAATGTTATCCTAATTTGTGTGTACATGTTTTAGCAGCGGAACATCAGAACCAGCATTCTGGTGAAAGATCACAAACTAAAACATTAATCCTGTTTCTCTCTCCTTAGAGGCAGCAAGACCTGCTAATGTTTTCCAGCAATTTCTGTTTTCATTGTCTTATGGTGAGGGTCTGGCTGTATTATCTAAGTCAGAGGTGAGGGTGACACCAATTCAGTCAAGCTGGAACATTTCAGGAAGAAAGTCAACTTTCACTTTTTGAAATGAACTGTGGAACTTGGAAAGTTCAGATAAAATGGTAACTAACATTAAATCTTTTATTTTTGAAAAAATACATTAAAAATAAGGATAAAGTTTAGAAAAAGCAACAAAAGAATGAAAACCTTAAGATAACATAAGGAAAAGAAAAATCAGGTTGCAAAGTGGTTACATATTTATTTTTGTCATGAAATATTCTTGAAATTTAAGCAGCTTTGATATTGTAACATTCAACATTACAGATGCAAAACTGTCAAATCTCAATGGCTAACACTATTGTCAAAATACAATGGATGTGCTGTCAGTTATTGTCAAGATGATCGATTTCAACATTTACTAGCCGCGATTTTAGAATAGACAAAAGCCTATGATTCATTAGTATATGAAAATATGACAGCACAATATATTAGGTCTAGATTTGTAATTCGAGGTATAAGGTTAAGAAAACACAGCAAAAATGGAATGGTGAGTTGCCAATTTCCATAGACACCTTTCACGTTAATCAGGAATGGTACTTCAGAAACTTGGCTTCTTTCTAAGCAGGAGTTACACATTTGTTGAGTTACAAGGAATTATTGACAAGTAATTCAGAGCTCCCCAAACACAGTGTAGAAAACATCATAAGATCCCTACAGTCTGGAAGCAGGCCATTCAGCCCATTAAGTCCAAAATGACCCTCGGAAGAGCGTACCACCCAGACTCACCCCTTTATGCTATCCCTGTAACACTGCATTTCCCATAGGTAATCCACCTAATCCTGGGAACAATGGGCAACCTAGCATGGCCAATTCACCTCACCAGAGCAAATCCATGCAGACATGGGGAGAATGTGCAATCTCCACACAGGCAGTTGCCTTAGGTCGGAATTCAACCTGGGTTCCTGGTCATGTGAGACAGCAATGCTAACCACTGAGCCACAGTGCTGCCTCAGATGCTGAGCATAATTTGGAGAGTCAACATTACCACAGAAGTAGTTCTGCACAGGGCTGGTCAGAGATACCTAAAGGAGACTGAGATAGAAAGATGGCTGAGACTGGCAGGATATAGTATTATAGTATATGCCCCGCCAGAACGACAGTTGAATTGACACCATGAGGCAAAAGGAGATGAAGCTGGCCCAAAGGGCACCTGGAGAGGTATATTCACAGAAAATCTTCAAAGAGTGGGAGACCATTTGGGTTGGAGCAATTGTCTAGGGCTGGAGGCAGAGCCTTCCTATCCAAAGCTTCTCTGGTCCCATGTCAGACAAAGTCTAAGTAAGTAATCCAGAGTCCCAGGCTAATAGTCTGGGACTTCGGTTCAAATCCCACCATGGCAGATGACACACGCTCTTTAGGGAAGGAAATCTGCGATTCTTAATTAGTCTGTACTACTTTTGACTCAATGTGGTTGACTCGGTGACTGTCCACTGAAGAGTCACAAACCACTCAGTTCCAGGGCAATTAGAAATTCGTAACAAATATTGTTCTTATCCCAGTGACGCCCACATCCCATGAAAGATTAAATCAAAATGGATCACATACACAGGCAAAAAAAATTAGTTCGAGGTCAAAAGGTCATCCAATTTAATTCATGGATCAGTGGTAGCAGTCTTGCCTGTCAGTCTGAAACATGCAAGTTCAAGAACCACACAAACTTATACACACAATCTACGCTGACACTCAACTGTTGGATATGATGTTTAAGAAAAAAAGGCCATGCCTTACCTGTGTTTGTCCTGCTGTCACAGCTGCTTGCGGCTGTTGAATAATGATTTGTTGTGCCTGTCCCGGTTGGTTCTGGACCTGAACAGCTTGCCCACTTTGAAGCTGGAGCTGACTTGGTTGAACCAGCTGAATCTGAAAATAATGCACAAAGTCATATTTGTAACTGCAAATTATATGGAAGGTGCATTAAATGTTTGTATATTAGAACACACTGAAAGCCCTGTAAATTATTCACGTTTGGTAAATTATATAAATAATTTTATTAAAAATAGAAAGCTACAGGACATACTCCTCATGGAAATATTTCGAGCAGAATCTAATATTGGATAGAAGAATGAATTTAGCTTTGTATTATTTTTAGTGACATTTTCTAAAAAAAAGGCTAAAAATATAATTGAACAAGGTAATTCCAGTCATCAAAGAGATCATTTCTGCAGACAGCCTGATTCACTCATTCCCTTAACTCAAAGGCCAATCCATTGATGACTACGCTGTTTCAAACTAAAGTTCTCAATATATGGCATGGGCACTCAAAGTCATGCTTACATTTTGAAGCTTCAAGCTACTCAACTTGTAAATATCATTACTGCCCTAAAATTCAGATGTACATTTCCCAGCAGGTGGTATTGAAAATGATCATGGCAAACTCGGACTAATTTTAAACTTTTGGGGAAGTGGAAACCAACTGTACTATACTAAATAAGAAAAGGGGACACTAAGCCATTTCTATTAAATTTGATTCCTGGGCTTGGCTAGCTGAGCATAGAAACAGGATGATGATGGTGATTTGATTTATTGTCACGTGTACCTAAGTATAGTGAAAAGCTTTGTTTATGAGCAGCACAGGCAGATCATAGTAAGCAAGGATATACAAGTCACAGGGTGAAAAAACAAACTTGGCCATAGGCATACAAGTTACATTGCACAGGGTGTGCACTAGGCAAAATCAACATTAGCAAGATCAGCATTATTTGAAGTTAGACAGTTCATTCATTAGTCCAATAATGGCAGAGAAGCTGTTCTTGAACCTGCTTGTGCATGTGTTCAAACTTCCGTATCTTCTGCCTGACAGAAGAGATTGTAGGAGAGCATTACCAGGGTGGGATGTGTCTTTGATGATGTTGGCAGCCTTTCTGCAGCAATGAGCCATGTAAATGGAGTCCACAGATGGAAGCTTGGCTTCAGCCATGGTCTGGGCTGTGCACACAACCTTGTGTAGTTTTTTTACGGGCAGAGCTTTTGCCATACCAGGCCGTTATGCATCTGGATAGTATGCTTTCAGTGGTGCTCTGTAAAAGTTGGTGAGGATCATTGTGGACATGCCAAATTTCCTTAGCAGCCTGAGGAAGAAGAGGTATTGGTGCGCCTTCTTGACTCTCACATTTACATGAGTCATTCAGCCCCTCGAGCCTGTTCTACTATTGAGTTAGATCATGGCTGATCTGTGACCAAACTCCCTAACTGTAGCCTTTGGCCCATATCCCTTAACTCCTTTGTTTAACAAAAAATAATCCATATCAGACATAAAATTAACAACTGGGCTGACATCCACTGCAGTTTGTAGAACAGAGCTCCAATCATCTACCACCCTGTGTGTAGAGATCCTTCCTCTCCTGAATATTCCACCATTCATTATCAAGTTATGTCTCCAAGTTCTAGAATCTCCAACCTATGGAAATAGTTTATCTACCTTGTCTTTTCCTGGTAATATCTTGATGACTTCGATCAGATCACCCCATACCTTCTAACTTCTAGAGAAGGTAGGCTTAAAATTTACATAAATCTCTCCTCATAACTCAATTCAAGTATAGGTATTATTCTTGTAAATTTATGTACTTTCTCCATGGCCATCCTTCTTAAGATGTGATGCCCGAGTTTTGCTCACAGTACACCAACTGGAGCCTAACAAGGATTTTGTATAACTGTCGCACAATTTCTGCATCCTTGTACTCCAGTCCTCTAGAAATACAGGGCAACATTCCATTAGTTTTCTTGATTATTTTCTGTACCAATTTGTGAGATTTTACACATCATGCACCCAAGTGTTTTTGGGCATCCACTACCTTTAACTTCACATTGTCTAGAAAGTAGCCTTGATCTATCCTTTTACAGTTCAAAATGGATAACCTCACACTTGTTAGTTTATCAATTCATTTAGTTTATCAGTATCCTTTCATAGGTTTATCTGCATCTACAATGTCACCTAACTTTATGTCATTAGCAAAATTGAATACAGGGGAACCTCTATTATCTGAATGATATGGCCGGGTAGTATTTGGTTTGGATAATTGATTACGTGGTTAATTGATTTCCTCTGGGGCTCGGAGTTTCTGTGAATCTGCTCCCCGTTCAAGAGACTAGGCAGCAGCACACTGCATGCGAGACCCCGGTCCCCGCCAGCCCCCAACACCGTCCACCCCCAACCCTGTCACCACCCCCCCGCGCCCACCCACCATCCAACCCCTGTCCGTGCCCCCGACCCTGTTCAACCTGCCCCCTCTTCCGCTCCGGGGCAGCTGGACTGTGCACCAACAGTAAGACTGCTGCTGCCTTTGTGGGTTAAGTCTCCAAATAGCGCACGCGCGCACACACACAACCTTTTGACAGGTTCCCACTCTGCCCTGTACAGGACAATGTTGGAGAGATTATCTGGGAATGGGGGGGGGTTTGGATACACCTCTATGTAGAACTCCAGGCAAAGTGTGGGGGGGAAGAGAGAGTGAGAGAGAGAGATCAGTCATTTGGAGACTGTCCAGGACTGTTCTCAGCAGCATTTAAGTGAGCTGAGCTCGTTTTTAATCATTGTACCTGTAAACAGAAAACACGATCACGGTTGAAACAGCTCTCTGACGTAATATTTCTATCGGCACCTTGAAATCCCCTTTGGGTAATCCGATATTTGGATAATCGAGGTTCCTTTGTATACAAATTTCTATGCCATTAGCCAAGTCGTTAATAAGATGAATAACCGAGGCTCTAACACATCCTTGTGGGACATCACTGGTCACATCCTGCAATTTGAGTATCTACCCATTATTCCTATTTTCTGGTGCCTGCCACTTAACCAATTTCTCAACTAATTACTTGCCCTCAATTCCAGAGGCTTCTATGTTATGTAACAGTCTCTAATGTGAGGCTTTATCTCGAAGACCTTATAAATAACATCCATAGACAGTCCTCTGTCCATTAGTCCAATTGAAATGCAACCCCTAAATTACTGGAATAGAAAGAAACAATGATTTTGTCCTAAAAATGTATATACACACCTGTTGTATACCTTGCCCTCCAGAGACAGGAACCTGCATAATTGTCTGTCCTTGTCCTGTAGGTACTGCTTGAACCATGATTGGTTGACCAGTGGATGTGATTAACTGACCACCACTAACTTGGACCATTAATGGCTGACTCTAGGAGAGGGAAAACAAAAAAAAACTAAATACAGAGAATTAGTATTGTCTTACAAATACAAAATTTCAATACTTGTAGAACACAGACAATTAAGAAGCTGAAGTTATATTTTCTCCTTTGCATTTTCTCCAGAAGATTCTAATTCCTGATGAATGAAAGGAACAAGTAACCTCTCTGGAGTGCTCAGTATTCAATCAGAGGGAAAATTGGCTGGATCATCAAGAAGAACATAAAGACAATTGGTCCTGAAATCAAGATATACCAAAACTAAATGCTGTCCAAATTCCCAACTTTGGTTAGTATGTGCAACTGGCACTATTGTCCATACAACGAATTTCCAATCTTGCAGTTAATTTTAAGAAAGTATAGGGAAAAACATCAAAAGGGCAAGCTATCCTGGGCAATTTGTGCATACTACCTAAAGACTGGCAATGCAGTAAATCTATACGTGTAAATTGCAAACCACGTGCACAAATGAAAGCATTTGACCCATTTGATTAATACCTGTTGTTGAATTTGTCCCTGAACCACTATCTGTTCAGTTGAATTGCTGTTATTTGCTGTGTACTGTTCCATTATTAACTTGACTGTGCTGCAGAATTCTTGGCAGAATACTGTTCAAAACTGAACAAAACCTAAAAAAAAATAACGAGACATGAAATTCTAATTCATTTTGCAAACCCACTGATATAATTTTAGACATAGCACAAATACTCTGGAATTAACACATCACTCCAAACAATATAAACATAGTAAGACAGGCAAGGTATCGAGATACAGGTGTGATGAGGTTTAAAATTCGTAATTACAAAATACAAATATGCACAAATGCACCCAACCAAACAAACTGTCTGAAGGAATCTGACAATGGAGATCATACTATGAAACTCCTTGATGTTTGAAATATTTTGATAATGGATTGATCAAACTTAATTCAAAAGTTCAATTTAAATAAGGTATTGTAATGTACTGTGATTGTTACATCTCTTTACTTTTTGCCTTCCAGTCATTGAGTTAACATAGAAAAATGGTCACGATTGAAGGTCAGCCAGCAAGCAACAGTTCCTCAAAGTAGTACGCTTGACTTGAAAATCTTTGTCTGCTTCCCTTCACTCGGCCTACTTATCATCTATATTACAGTGCTCAGTACAATTCAAAACTTTTTCAGATAACAAAGAAGCCATGTATGCTTGCAGCATTGTCAGGCTACGGCTGCTAAATTGGAGTTATTCTTTAAAAATATATTTTGAATGGGTGTGGACATCACTGGCCAGGCCAGCATTTATTGCCCATTTCTAATTGCCCTTGAGAAAATGGTGGTGAGCAGTCTTCTTAATTGCTTCAGGTCTATGATGTGGTGGTTCACCCACACCACTGTTCAGATGCAAAGTCCAGGATTTTGATCCAGTGACAGTAATGAAACAGCAATATAGCTTCAGGTCAGATTGGTGAATTGTTTGGAAGGGAAATTACAAATGGTGTCAGTGCTTGCACAAGGCCACTCTTGCTCTTGTAGGTGATAGTGGCCATGCTATTGAGCGACTCTCAGCAACTTGTTGCAATGCATCTTGTGGATGGAGCACATGGTTGCACCATTTTATCAGTAGTGGAGAAAATGAATGTTTAAGGTGGTGGATGGATACCAATCAGGTAGTTGCTTTGACGTGGATGGTGCTGAGCTTAAATCTTGTTGCAACTACACTCAAAGGTAAGTAGTGACCATTGCATCACACTCCTGACCTGTGCCTTGTAAACGGTAGCCAGGCTTTGTGAAGTGGAGGTGAGTTCTTGCAAATTTTACAGCCTCAGATCTGCTTTGGTAGTCATGTATTTAATCAGGCTGTTCCAGGTTAGTTTATTTTCAATGGTGGCATTCAGGATCTTGATGGCAATGCCACTGAATTCCATGGGGAGATGGTCAGATTCTCTCTTGCTGAGGATAGTCATTGCCTGGTTCTTCTGTAGCATGCATGATGGTTACCAATTATCAGCCCAAATCAACATGCTGTCTAGGTCATGCTACATATGACACAACTGCTTCAATATTACGAGATGAGAATGGTATTAAATTTGCAATTATCAATGACCATCCTAAGCTAATAAAAAAAAATGTTATTCATGAACTAGCACAACACTGTGCCTAGGAACTTACTCTTAAGAGCTCCTGTAGTCATAACATAGGACCTTCAACTACCTCAACCATCCTTCCATGTGCTTTGTATGACTAGAACCAGAAAAGAGTTTTTCCCAATTTCCACCAACTCCAATTTTGCTAGGAGTTCTTGGTGCCCCACTTGGTCAAATGCTGTCTTGAAGTTAATGGTAGCAATTCTCATCTCATCAGCATGATAAGTGTCAAACTTAACTAAATCAAACATGTCGAACAAGCTCCAAAATGATCTTCAATGAAGTACTGATTTCAACAATTGCTCACAAGTCTAACCAGGGCAGCCATACAAATACAGTGGCAATTCCAGTACAGACTCAAATGCTCTTGTGAGTGGCTAGACAGATTCATTAAAAGTTCTATTGTCTTACTGAGACAAAATTACTCTTAGCTGGATACAACCACAAAACTTCACAAGACACCATAAAAGGTCTGGATTGCCTGTTTCATCTGTAGCCCTGCCACTGGACACAGTGTCTACTCTATCCACCACTAGCAGTGTTCTGTTATAGTATGTAATAGCTATTACACATACAGTAGCAGCTCACCACATCAACTGATAGCCCCTATCACTTCCCAGATGTGTAAATTCTATCCTTGAGAAAGACAACTGCAAATATATTATAGAACACTATCACTTTTGAGTTCTGCTATGTTATATAGTATTTCTAACTTACATTTGTGAAGCACAATGAAGCCAGCAGTCAAAAAAGACAGCTTTCTCAGGGAAACAAAAAAAAAATCATAAATATAGTCTTCCTCATATTATATGCAGCCAAAGAATAAACAAACAGAATCATGGTCATATAGCCTGTAGCCACAAGTTTTTTTTAAATCAAACACCCAAAATCTCTGATGTTGTCGAAGTAAGCTGTTTACAGACCCCAACCCATGCCTACCTCAGAATAAAACTGAATAAATAAAGTCCCTATGTTACACGGATATTTTTGCTTTATTGTTCAAGTGACCAAAAAATGATATCATCCATGATCTTCATTAAACTAAGTTTCATTAATAATGTTATCCACTATAATGATGCTAATCTTAATTTGCAATTTACAGTGATCCACTACTTGGCTAACAATTATGGGGAACAAGAAGTCATATGCTCCAATATTCAGTCTGGACGATGAATGTAACTGCCTTAGGAAGTTCTGGGATTTAGCATTTAAATTCCCCATTGATTAACTGATAATTTCTAATTTGACCACTAATCTAAACTTTGATATACTTTGGGTTAGTATATTAATGGGACACATATGATATGTGGGCCTCATAAAATGCAAGTTCTATTTCATCATAAGTATGCAAATAACTTGAGGGCAGGGTGTGTAAATCTCCTAGGAGTTATTCACAATCTTTCAACTCACCTGAAAAGGATATTCTAAATCAGTTTTGAAAACTGACCCATTCATCGCAACAGTGCTTTAACAAAGCTGACACAGCCTTATCCACTTATTTTTTAACATATTTTATTGCAATATCAAACTTAGCACAACCATTTCTAAGGTCCTGTTTGTCCTCCTGTACTTTTAAGGGTGGAAAACTTTCCTGTTTACATGCAACTGTGGCATACAGAAATTCCATTTGCTGCCTTTAAACACAAGGCTTTCCCTTCTCATTCTAATGGGATTTTTGGACATGTAGTTTCAAATCAGTTAGTATTGTTGTGGGTGAGGAGGAGTGGAAGTCCAACCTTCCAGATGGTTCAGGAGTGAGTAACACTGAACTGTCATTGCATGAACAAGTGATATTTGAACACTGCAAAAAATTCAGAAATTAAAAGCTGTGACACTTTGAGTCTTAATGTTTCTAGAATTTAAAAATGTAATGTTATTCTATGTAGCATAAGAAATTTCACATAAGCATATTTCTCTTTTTAAGATGCCGTACTGCATTCAACTTTGTTGCAAATTAAAGTAAATCAAATGCTGTTAAACACAGAACCATTCTTCATTGTGTTCCTTCCCACATAATTGCAATTTGCAAGATTGTCTCAAGTGGTTGCGATCCAGCAGGTTACATTAGCAATGAAGTTGGGATGGTGTTCTCATTAGCTAGAAAGCCTCAAAATATTAAAATTGAAAGCAGATATCGAGAAAAATGCAAATAGGCCAAAATAGCACCTAATTTAGATTTTCAACTTGCTCATATTTATTACATATCCAATAAAAGACATCTAGAAATATTAGTGAACCAACCCTTCATATTTTCTTGAAACAAAATTATGTTCCCTTACTGAGCCACAATGTATATTGTTTGATAAGGAGTTGGAGAGAAAGTGGAGACAACAGGTACAATGCTTATCAGCAATTTTTATGTAAGCATAAATTCCAAACAGACAATTTCCATAATGTTAAGACCTTCAGACATGATAAACAGAGTTATGGTTATTGCAGTACTAACTTTCAAACACATGAGGGAACTATGCATTGCTCTGAAGAATTGCATCACAAAGGTCTTGGTAAAGCACCTCAATGTTTTTTGTATATTGTCCCAATTGAAACAACAGTACTCATTTGCACCAATATTTAGAAATATTTTGCTTCTGCTAATCAATAAGACACTTTCACTGGTTGAAAAATACTGATGATTTAGCTAGGGATCAAATGCACTGATAAATGCTATTTGGAGGAACAAAATTTAGATTTGAACAATGTGAAATCACCATTACTTTTAAAACACCATTCATGCTATGGGCTCAGGCATCTTTTATATACATCTTATTTGCTGAAATAACAAAGACTTATTGTGATGGAATGAGGCCCATAATGTTCAAACTTGCTCATATGTGAAATCTATTACTCAGATTGTACATATTGCATTTGCAATGCAAACAATTCTAAAATTAAGGTTGACAGTGTGGTGTTGGAAAAGCACAGCAGGTCAGGCAGCATCCGAGGAGATTCGATGTTTTGGGCATAAGCCCTTCATAAGGAATGAGGCTTGTGAGACAGGGGGGCTGAGAGATGAATGGGAGGGGGCGGGGGGAAGGGCTGGGGAGAAGGTAGCGAAGAGTACAATAGGTGGATGGAGATGGGGATGGAGGTGATAGGTCAGAGAGGAGAATGGAACGGGTAGGTGGGATGGAAGATTGGCAGCCCAGCCCACAAGCCTCATTCCTGATGAAGGGCTTATGGCCAAAACGTCGATTTTCTTCTCTGACCTCACCTTCTCTCCCCCCCCCCCCACCTTAATCTACTATCGCATTCTCAGCTACCTTCCCTCCCCCAACCCACCCCTTCCCATTTATCTCTCAACGCCACCCTCCACCGCGCCCCCCAACCCCAGCCCACAAGCCTCATTCCTGATGAAGGGCTTATGCCCGAAACGTCGATTCTCCTGCCCCTCAGGTGCTATCTGACCTGCTGTGCTTTTCCAGCGCCACACTCTCGACTATGATCTCCAGTATCTGCAGTCCTCACCTTCTCCTAACTCTAAAATTAAGGGCATCAATAACAGCAGGTATTAAGTCAGTCATTCAGTTGTGAGACAAAAGGGTTATCGACAATCTTATGGTGTGTTTCTAAGGTTTCAAAGCATTTTTAAAAAGGGAGGCAAGTTGAGTAGAATGATCAGATTACATGCTACAAAACTATTTATGCAGACAGAATCCAGGATACTTAACATCCTAACAAAAAGAGACCATTCAAAACACCTGTTCTCTACACAAATGCTGTCCACAATCAAAATATGACAATATTTAAAAATAACTATTAATTTCCCCTGATAAAATATGCAGATATCTTTTTCCAGGCTTGATGTGTCACAGCTGACCTTAATTACAAATATCTGTGCTTTCCAGTAGGAGTTATGGGATAGCAGTCGGGAATGGGATTCTTACTTGATTTTACCCCTCCTTGCCTAGAGTATTAAGGCTAAATGTCACACTTATTCCACCTGCTTTGGCTAAGACTGGCATATTCTACATGGAATATAGATCCATTATAGTTGTATTATGTTATAATCTTACATAACATATTCAAAATCTGAGTCTTGTACTGGCTATCCATAAAACTTTAGTTCTGTTTATGATATTTTTTTCACATTTTTCCATTACAAATACATATGGAAGTTGCCCAGTTCAGACTGTTACTATGTAAATTATACCCTGCTCCCATTGGTGGCAGTATAACACTTCAGTTGTACACCTTAACTACAGAGAAATTTCGAGAAATGCTTTGAATTAACCTGGGTTATTACACATCTAAGCAGGTGGGACTTGAACCTAAACCTTTTTGGCTCAGAGATATGGACACTACCACCGCACCAGAAAAGACCTTAAGAAATAGGTTTGATCAGTATTAAACAAGAAGGTAAACAGCAGGGTACAGTTTTGATCCACAGATCTCTGGATTACAGGCCCAGCATGTTCGCACAGCAACCCAGCCTTTTACAACATTTTCACAAGGCATTACATTGCAATTTTTTCTGCACTCAGGCTCGTCAGCAAATTTCAAAAGTTTAGCACAACGGTAAACATACACAAATAAAATGCAAAAGGAATAAATTGAAAATTCAAACAAATGAGTAATTAATAAAAATTACAATTAAAAAGCACAACAGCTGATATATAAACCCCCAATTAGTCTTTTCAGTCAAGAAGCATGGCTATAAAAAAAGACAGAAAAAGCCCCAAGTGGTGATCACCAGAGATGTGAATGAGACTGGAATTGAGCTAGAGTTGGAGTTAACCAACACTGATTGTAGTTCATCTCTGATGGTGCATACCATTAGCTGGCCTCAGCCTAATTCATATTGAAGTGTGGTAAAAACATACAGAGATGGTCAATAGTAGCCATTTGGCCTGTCAAGTATACTCTGTCAATATGATCATGGCTGACCATCCTAACTCAGTACCTGTAGCTGCTTTCTTCGTATACCCTTTAATCCCTTTACCCTCAAGAACTGTATCTAACTCTTTATTGAAAAGATTCAATGTTTTGACCTCAACTGCATTCAGTAGCAGAGAATTCCATAGGCTCACCATTCTCAGACATTTCACCTCAATCAAGTCCTAAATGGCCTATTCCATACCCTTAGACTACGGTCCTGTATCTGGACTCCCAGCTGCCTTTCAGCTTCAGTTTTTCCCATCTGCTTCCTGGCTAAGTCCGACAGACACAGACTCCATTTCTCTCTCCTTCCATCCCAAACATGACAAGAAAATGACAACACCCCCCCTCAACTTTTCTCCCACACAAACATTCCCTCATTCTTCCATACAACTGCTCTCAGTCTCTCTCCCAAATACCATATATCACCGCTTCCTTCTTTCTCCCTTACTAACCCTCTCCCTTCGATTAGATTACTTAGTGTGGAAACAGGCCCTTCGACTCAACAAGTCCACACTGACCCACTGAAGCGCAACCTACCCATACATTTACCCCTTCACCTAACACTACGGGCAATTTAGCATAGCCAATTCACCTGACCTGCACATCTTTGGACTGTGGGAGGAAACCGGAGCACCCGGAGGAAACACATCAGACACGGGGAGAATGTGCAAACGCCCCACAGTCAGTTGCCTGAGGCAGGAATTGAACCCAGGTCTCTGATGCTGTGAGGCAGCAGTGCTAACCACACTGGTTTTCTCCCTGCTCAGTAATTTCCTCTCTACCTCACCCATTCTTTCTCCACCTCATTTAATCTCTCTCCTTACTTAATCTTTGCTGCATTTCTCTTACAGTGCACAAAATGATCCATTCTGCCAGCTGTTGAAGGGGTCTGAGCCGACGCAGGGAGTAAGTCTAGTTTTACCCCCGATTTGTTGGTCAACCTGACAGCTCTTCCTCCGACCTGTTCAGCACTCCGACTTGG
This sequence comes from Chiloscyllium plagiosum, assembly GCF_004010195.1. Taxonomy (NCBI): domain Eukaryota; kingdom Metazoa; phylum Chordata; class Chondrichthyes; order Orectolobiformes; family Hemiscylliidae; genus Chiloscyllium; species Chiloscyllium plagiosum. The sequence continues at coordinate 9,452,854 of NC_057735.1, forward strand.
TTGCCAACTCCCAAATCTCATGCATCTGGAAGACATCCTATCAATTACAGTATTCCTGCACAGTTGCACACCCACCACCATTCTGCTGCCCAGCCTCCGAGTTAAGGTAGAAATGTTCACATCACTCATTACTCCTCCATCACGGGCTGTTTCTCATCTGAGATTTGATGATGAAAGGTTCACTAATGAATGACAGCCAAGGCTGCAGAAAAATGGTCTCTGATTAGAGGGGATGTCCTTGTAGAATCTTCCACAAGTACATATCTGGATTTGAAACCAGGTCATAGACTAAATAGGACCCCTCAGAGGGTTGCATTTAAGTCTGTGGACTACCAGTTGGACAATTCTACTTCTGTTTCCCAAGCTTATGACAGTTATTCTATTTAACTAAAACAAAAATGTCAGATTATATGATTTTAAAAACCCACCAACTCAAACTCAACTTGGGGAATATTTATGGCCATGCAAATTGTGGGTGCAGGGTGTAGATGACTGGAATTTTACCTCAATGGCATCCTCTCAATGACAAATGAAGTTTTGTGCAGCAAAACATTATTTCAGAGGAGATATCTTCTTACAGCACATCTTTACTGACGATTGAAAAGCATAACCTGAAAGGCATGTTCTGACATAAGTAGTGCAAATAAAGCTAAGGAGGGTGGTTGTGCACTGTTGTTTTTGGCATTGATGTCTGTTGCCAATTGCTATAAACATTGGTTATAGTAGTAGTACATTCCAGCTCACAGAAATATTGCATTTTCCTGACACAGTTACATCCCCCAGATATAATAATTTATGTTCAGGGGTTATGGCATACTTTGTAGAGTGATAAACAGTAGAGAAAAGGGCCTTTCAGCAATCTAACCCCATTTTGGAGCAGTTGGCCCATAGCTGTATATGCTTTATCATAGAACCCCTACAGTGTGGAAACAGGCCCTTCGGCCAAACAAGTTCACAATGACTCTCCGAAGAGCAATCCATCCAGACCTATTACTCTATATTTATGCGTGACAAATACACCTAACCTACACATCCCTAAACACTATGGGCAATTTAGCATAGCCAATTCATCTAACCTGCATATCTGTGTGATTGCGGGAGGAAATCAGAGCAAATCCACACAGACACGGGTAGAATGTGCACAGAGTCAGCCAGCTGAGGCTGAAATCGAACCCAGGATCCTGGCACTGTGAGGCAACAGTGCTAACCACTGAACCACCATACCACTTTGGTTTCACAAATGCGCATCTAAATACTTCCTAAATGTTGTGAGGATTTCTGACTCTACTATCCTTGTAGGAAGGATTTGCAGATTCCCACAACCCGCGGGGTGAAAGTTCTTTCCCAGACATAGATTTAAGGTCAGGAGCAGACTATGTCCCTGGTCCCTCCAAGGAGAGAAGTTCCTTGCTGTGTATGCACTCAAGTTTATACAGCTCAGTCAGGATTCCTCCCTTCTTTCTCCACCCCCCCAGCCAACTCTCCTCTGCCCCAAGTAAAACAACCCCAATTTATCTCATCTGTCTTGAATGTCCTACTTGTCATCTCAGTCTATCCCACCACACAAATGTCTTTGAGCACATGCTCATCTTCTATCCTACAGATGTGCTTGTGTGAACAAAGTACCCTTATTTGATGAGTACTAACAAACTTGAGAGTTTTGCCTTTGAGAAAGATGCTACATGCCTGAGTTTGCACCACAGTTTTATTGATACTTAGTTAGGGAGAATGGGTTGCAGTCATGGGAAAGATAATGCATTGGTCTTTGTAGATCAATTTCTGTATGGACAAGTAAAGCAGTGTTTTGTTGTTCACATTCAGCCTTAATAGATTGTTGAGCTTGCCTAGCATGTAAGGAGACTCCTTCCAAAGCTGCAAGGAAGACAAGGTGGTCAGGAGCATAAATTAGGTGATGTTAAACAGACAAAGAGCTAAGTCACAGCCCTGTTTCACTTTATTCAGCATTTGCTAAAACATACAGTGCAATCCATACTGTCATAGATGAACATCACTTGAATAGGATAAGAGGGGAGGAGGAGTAAATTGGAATTTTACTGGAAGCAGTAGAATTTAAAGGAAGTATTACAGGGGCAGGAACTGAAAGCATGTTATTAATAAGGATGACCACCAAACATGTTCTGGTACTAGTAGGATACTTTTGTCTTCCAGAACCGTTAGTCTATCCAAAGATATCACGAGACCAGAGGTTTCATCAAGTCTAAAGAATGAAGATTACAAAAGGATGGTGTAAGATAATCCAGGTCATGTCACTGATATCAAAGTAGGCAGTCTTACTGTACACACTACACTAGATGTGATCTCACCAAGAGTCACAGCAAGGCTCCCCTAGCTTTACCTTCCATCTTATTCACAATAAAGGTCAATGTTCTATTTTCCTTTCTAAATATCCCTTCTATTGAACATGTAGAGGTTAAGGGTTTTGTCCATTTGTTAGTAAATTTGCGACGTGAATTAAAGACATTGCAGTGTCACTGTGCCAAAAGCCAGAAACTCCCTTAACAGCATTGTGGATATACGACAGCAAACTGACTATAATGCTTCTAGCAGGCAACTCATCATCATACCTTAGAACTATATTGGAAGCTAGGGATGTAATTGCCAGACCCCTTGCTGAGATATTTGTATCATGGATAGTGACAGGTAAGGTCTGGAAGACTGAAGCTTGGCTAACGTGGTACCACTATTTAAGAAAGGTGGCAAGCAAAAGCCAGGGAACTATAGACTGGTGATCTTGATGTGGGTGGTGGGCAAGTTGTTGGAGGGACAGGATTTACATGTATTTGGATAGGCAAGGACTGATTAGGGATAGTCAACATGGCTATGTGCATGGGAAATCATATCTCACGAACTTAATTAGGTTTTTTGAAGTAGTAATAAAGAGGATTGATGAGAGCAGAGGACATGATGTAAGTGGACTTTGGTAAGGCGTTTGACAAGGTACACAATAGGAGACTGGTTAGCAAGGTTCTCTCTCAGGGAATATAGGGAGAACTAGCTATTTGGATACAGAATTGGCTCAAAGGGTAGAAGATAGAGGGTGGTAGTGGAAAGTTGCTTTTCAGCTTGAGGACTGTGACCAGCAGAGTGCCACAAGGATCAGTGCTGGATCCACTACTTTTCATCATTTGTATAAATGATTTGGATGTGAACAGAGGAGGTATGGTTAGTACATTTGCAGATTACACCAAAATTGGAGGTGTAGTGGACAATGAAGAAAGTTATCTCTTGATCAGATGGGCCAAGGGGGTGAAGAGTTGCAGATTGAGTTTAATTTAGATTAATACGGAGGTGCGGCATTTTGGAAAAGCAAATCAAATCAAATCAGGACTTAGGCACTTAATGACAATCTTAGGGAGTGTTGCTGAATAAAGAGACCCTGGAGTACAGACTCAGTTCCTCGAAAGTAGAGTCACAGGTAAATCTTTTCTGAACCCTTTCAAGTTTCACAACATCTTTCCGATAGGAAGGAGTCCAGAATTGCACGCCCTATTCCAATAGTGGCCGAACCAACGTCCTGTACAGCCGCACCATGACCTCCCAACTCCTGTACTCAATATTCTGACCAATAAAGGAAAGCATACCAAACATCATCTTCACTATCCTATCTACCTGCAACTCCACTTTCAAGGAGCTATGAACCTGCACTCCAAGGCTCTTTGATAGTGAGGGCACTGTTTGGTATGCTTTACTTTATTGGTCAGAGTATGGAGTATAAGAATTGGGAGGTCATGTTGCAGCTGTACAGGACATTAGTTAGACCACTTTTGCAATATTGCGTGCAATTCTGGTCTCTTTCCTACCGGAAAAGTTGTGAAACTTGAAAGGGTTCAGAAAAGATTTACAAGGATGTTGCCAGGGTTGGAGGCTTTGAGCCAAAGGGAGAGGTTGAATAGGCTAGGGCAGTTTTCCCTGGAGTGTCAGAGGCTGAGGGGTGACCTTATAGAGGTTTTATAAAATCATGAGGGGTATGGATAGGATAAATAGACTAAGCCTTTTCCTTGGGATGGGAAGTCCAGAACTAGAGGGCATAGGTTTAGGCTGAGGGGGAAAAGATAAACGGGACCTAACATTTTCACACAGAAGGTGGTGTGTGTGTATAGAATGAACTGCTAGAGGAAGTGGAGGACATTGGTACAATATCAGTATTTAAAAAAGGCACCTGGATGGGTATATGAATAGGAAGGGTTTAGAGGGATATGGGCCAAGTGCTGGCAAATAGGACTAGATTAGGTTAGGATATCTGGTTGGCATGGACAAGTTAGACCAAATGATCTGCTTCCATGCTGTCCATCTCTATGATTTTGAGGTGAACTAGGAATGGGCAATACAGTAAATGCTAGCCCAGCTAATGCCCACATTTCCTGAGTGAAGAGGGGGAAAAAAAAAAGAGACTTTAATCAGTTACAGAATCTTAAAAGGGAATAAATGGTCTTCAAGGACCCAGTAGCTCACTTGAAAAAATAGCAATGACAGCTGTTTTGAAGGGAACAGGTGGTTATAAGTGCAAGAATGGATAGTGACTGGAAATAGCTGGGGAAGAATGAGCTGAACAAATATGACTGCAAACATCAAGCCAAATTCAAGGCAGTTCTAAAATCCTGAAACTTTTCTAAGGACAAGCATTCAGAAATGGAATTATAAATTTCATGGTGTGCTGGAGGACAGGGGGACTAGGAGGGAGGAGGTCATGTACTAAGGAACACGTGAACACCTTATGATGGCAGTGAGTTGCCTTCTTAATCTTTGCGGTCAACGTGATGTAGGTACATGTGAACAGTGATTGGAGATCACATGAGATGCCAAGATCAAGACAATAAACATTAACTTGATGATGGTAAACTCAGGAGAATGGTTAAGGGGAGCAGATGTGAAGTCTGAAATCAGAGGATAGATGTCATTTATATGCAATGGGAAACATAATATATCACCTTTCAGACTTTGATTTGTTGTTGTGCTGTTTTTCACAGTGATTTGCTAGGTAAGTATCATTAGTGCTCAAACATGAATTTAAAAAGGTTCAAAAGATTGAAAAAGCGCTCAGATAATTCTTACTTTGTATTTTTTTTTTAAATATAAAATTTAAACCTACCAGCCTCAAGCAGCATACATTCAAGTCTGATCAAAAACAAAACACTGATCGGACGTGTAAACAAAGCTTGGTAGTTAGTACAATTTCCAAAAAACTCATTTGAAATTAAATCATAATTATTCCATTGATTGCCAGCTTACACTGTTACTTGGTTTCATGGTACGTTCAGTACTTATTCAATTGTCACGTTACTGTTTAACAAACTTTCAAATCAGCCAGATGGAAATAGGACATCCATTTCGAAGTCTGAGACTTTGTACATGTCACGCAAGACCTCAAGGAAATGTTTCAAGAGAAACATCATGGGAAACGGCACCTGCTTATCAATGTGGTTAAAATATCTGAAGGAAATCTATACCAGTAGTGAAAAAAAACTGTATCCAATTCAAGAGCTTGGTGTAGGCGATAATCAATACAAGTTAAAAAAAATGCACTTAAATCAAATTAGACCTCCACAAATTTTAGTTTACAGATTTTTTAACTCAGAAATATGTTGACAGGAAAATGGAGAAGCAGGTAGGAATGAAGCAACAAAAATAATCAGTTCTGGAGAAACTCAGCAGCTCTGGCATCTGTGGTGGCATTGGTTGTGAGTCCAATACAATTCTTCTCAGGAAAATAACAAAGTAGTCTTCACAAGGTTTATGATCAATTTCACGTCAATGGATGTGAAATTGACTCACTAGTGAGCAACAGGGCCAGAAAATGCAAAATATTTCCAAACTATATTGCTACTGAGGTAACAATTGCAGCCATGGGGAGAAAATTAAGAACAAAAAAGACCGCAAATTATGATAAATGTTTGCACTGGTCACAGATGAATGCATTTCAGGAACCTTCTGTTCTGAAATATTAAAATAGGGCAATTTTTTTTCACTGCACAGCTGGGTTCCATTATGACCAAAAGCAACATACTGTAGATCCTGGAAACCTGAAATGATTGAGAATATTTAGCTTTAATTTTATATTGATTACTGCTTTTTTGGTGCACTAAAGATCTGGGATGGTACTATTGTTTAGAGGTGTGCTTAGAGCACTGGAATCCAAATGATAAAAGAAAAATTGCAATTAATGTTATGTAATACACACCCTTTGTGACGATCAACAGATGTCAATTAAAGCATTAATTGTGGGTCTTCTGGCCCATCAATTCCTACTTTTGTATTTCTTTTTCCCTTTTTAAGAATTACAGGCTAGTTACTCAGATGGCTCATTGGGAAAATAGCAATTAATTTTGTTGGATAAAAAAAAACTTAAAAGATTCACCATCTGAATTGCAGTTCCGAGTGCAATGTCATTAAATGGCATAATGTTGGACTTTGAATGTGACATGTCAACTTCAGTTGTAGAATTAGTCACAGTCAGAGTTGTGCAGTACAGAAACAAATGTTTTGTTCCAACTCTTCCATGCTGACACCCTAAATTAATCTAGTCCCATTTGCCAGCATTTGGCCCATATCTCTGCAAACCCTTCTTATGTACCCATCCAGATGCCTTTTAAATGCAATTGTGCCTATCTCCACCACTTTCTCTGGCAGCTCATTCCAAACACACACCACTCTGAGGTTGCTCCTTTAAGTCTCTTTTAAATACTCATCTTAAACATTTGCTCTCTAGTTTTGGACTCCTCTACCTTCAGAAAAAGACCATGGTTATTCACTTTATCCACACCCATCATGATTTTATAAATGTCTGTAGGACAGGAGAGAATCACCGTGGCAAGAGCTACTCCTTTATTTGAGGCTTTTTCAAAGCTGGAGCGGATTTCCTTGCTTTCTTAGAGCAGTAATTATAGTTAAACTTTTGCTTTGTTTTTGGAACTTAAAAACCATAACCAAACTTTAAAAGTGGTAAGAGAGAGTGTGCAGGAGTTGAAAGTTGTTAAATAGCATGGAAACAAAATAAAAGTTTTACAATCATGTTGGAGGATTTGAGCTACTCCGAGGCTGAATAGGCTGGGGCTGTTTTCGCTAAAGCATCGGAGGCTGAGGGGTGACCGGAGAGAGGTTGATAAAATCATGAGGGGCATGGGTAGGATAAATGGTCAAGGTCTTTTTCCCCCAGAGTGGGGGGACAAAAAAAGTCTTATGATTAATTTTCCAAACAGGCCATACACTTATACACCATTTTTATCAGGCTTGCAACATTGCTACAATGTGCAAACAGAATATGAAGGGATTCTCTGCTTATGTTGGATTTGCATTTTGGGCATTTGCACAGTAACAAAGGCCACACCGAAGTAAAACAATTATGAAGTAATTTGTCATAAAAATGAGCAAAATTAATTATTCTGTTTATTGACAAATGGAAAAAATGCTTGAGGATCTGAGTGCGGATCATCTTCTACCAGTTATGCAGTCACATAGCATGAAACAGATCTTTTTGACCAATTAATCCACGCTGACCATGTTCCCGATCTAAACTAATCCTTTATTTGCATTTGACTTGTATTTCTCCGAACCTTTCCTATTCATGTATATATCGAAATACTACAATACTTGCATCCACCACTTCCTCTGGCAGTTTATTCTACATACAAACACTAAAACAAAGTTGTCCATTACATCATTTTAAAACTTTCTCCTCTCACCTTCAAAACTAGAGGGCATATTTTAACTCCTCCAACCTAGGTAATAGGCCTTTGCTATTCACCTTAACTACCAAGAAGGTAGTTCACAGTGCTATTTTGCTGAGCTGCTACTATAACCTAAGTTACATTAAGTTCCAACTAGCCACTTTGCTGACCTACACTAGTTCAGGGTCCAACTTAAATGCTCCCCTCAGCACGTTTAAATCCTTATGTCCGTACCCTTCCTTATCTCAGAAACCTCTTCCAGTCTCCACACTCTTGTTGCCAGAGCTGTGGACTTCCTAAACTTGACCTCTTCTGCCATTTTCTGCATGGTTTCAGGTGTCTAGCCTAAATGTCCAGGTATTCCTCACAAAACTGCACTTTAAAACATTATACTTTTTAGCTTGCCATTCAACTTGAACTAATCCACTGAAAACCTGGAAATATTTTTCTACCTTAAAAATGTACTCACATCACTTAAGTTGCACAGAATTTTGATAATCCATTTTAATGGTACAGCTGTTTGTTAAGTTTGCAGCTTGCTTTTGCTAGATCTGGCATTTCCCAAGTTTACAATCGGTCTTTCAAATGCAAACTTCTAAATAATTTGTGGAGAGAAAGCAAGCAACAAGAAGCTCAGGTTCATTTTTGCAGGTAAATCATCTGGAAAGGCGAAGTTGCAATTTACCTGCACTTCAACCAATCTAATCTACATATTGACTGCTCAGGTGTGGTTTCCTCTACACCAGGGAGGCGAAACAGAGACTGCAAAGTGACCCTGAGCTTTGTGTTGCCTGCCATTTGCTGACTAACATCTGTCTCAGGTTTGCTGCAGTACTTCAGCAAAGCTCAGCACAAGCTGGAAGAATAGCATCTAAATTTCCACTTGGGGACCAGCAGCCTTTGGGACTTTTTTAAAAAAAGGCCTATTCAATAATTTTAAGGCAAAAGTACCTTCTCCCAAACAGTTGAGGTCAAAACAGTGAACATTTTCAAGAAAGAATTGCATATTGTTCTTAGGACTATAGGGACCAAAAGGGTAATAGGAGGGAGAAGGTTTGGGTACCAAGTTCGATAATGAGCAATGATCATATTGAATGGCTGAGCACACTTGAGGGGTCACGTGGCCCCCCACTTGTTGCTATGTCTAACTTGGAAGGGGCAGAGCAGAAAGAGAATGGAGGGGGGAAAAAAAAAAATCAGTCACTGCTAGTAGTTTATTCTTAAAAAAAAGTTCAAAATACTGCCTGCAGACAGAAGTCCAGCTTGGAAGTGGAAAGCCTTATAATTCTGTTGGGTAGCGTTCATCAGCATTTATGTCAATCCCACTATTAAAATTGAAACTGACATTAGAAAATATACAATGCAGGTACAAGTACTGGAATTTTCTTACAGTTTAAATAAAAAAAAAACAAACCTTGGGTTGAATTGGAACACATACATAGAGTCATGGGGACAGAAACAGATCCTTCGGTCCAACCAGTCTAGGCCAAACATAATCACAAACTAAACTAGTCCCACCTGCCTGCTCCTGGCCCATATCCCTCCAAATGACTTTTAAAAAGGCTATAAATGTAGCTACATTCACCACTCTCTCAAGATGTTCATTCCCCACACAAACCACACTGTATAAACAATTTGCCTCATGCATTTTTAAAAATCTCCCTCCTCAAAAAAAGGACCCCATAGTCTTATAAACATCCATTCTAAAGGAAAAGATAACTTCTATTCTTGCCACTCAACCTCCTATGCTCCAGTGAAAAACAGTCCTAGTCTATTCAGCTTTTCTTTAGAACTCAAGCCTTCCACACCTGGCAACATCCTGCTAAATCTCTTCTGAACCTGCTCCAGCTTGATAATATCCTTCCCATAACTAGTCAATCAGTTATGGGAACATCACTGGCCTCCAGTCCAAAAATCAAACCTCCACCATCACACTGTCTTCTGTCAATAAGACATTATGCAATTAGCAAGTTCACCCTGAATCCTCTTCTCTCATTCATGTAAATGATTTAGATGAGAATACAGAATACATGGTTAGTAAGTTAGCAGACAACAAAATTGGTGACATTGTAGTCTTAGAAAGCCTTCACTGTCTACAAAGAGTGAGTCAATGGGCTGATAAATGGCAGATGGTGCTCAATCTGAATAAATGAGGCATTGTTTTTATATCAAAATGCAAGGGTAGGGCTTACAGTTAATAGCAGGGTCTTGGATAGTATTCTGGAACATAGGGACTTAGGGGTGCAGGTACATAATTCTTTGAGGTTTGTGTCACAGACAGGGTGGTTAAAGGCGTTTGGCATGCTTGCCTTCATTGCTCACTCCTTTTGGTATAGTAGTTGGGAAGCCAGGTTGAGGTTGTATCAGAATACAATATCCAGTTCTGATGTTTAAAGGTCTAGTTTATAGAATAGTGATGATGTCAAGGTGACAGTGTTGGACTAGGGCGAACAAAGTCAGATGTCACAACACCAGATTATGGTCTAATAGGTTTATTTGAAGTCACTAGCTTTTGGAGGGCTGCTCCTTAGACTTCACCTGGAAGCATCGAAGAGAAATTAATGTCTCAGATCTGGTGACCCTTTTGCAGAATGGTATTAATCTCAACCATAAGGTTCTGTAGGGTAGCCTAATTAATAGACCTGTAAACATTCCTCAACAGCTTGAAAAGAGAAATGTTGGACAAATACTTAAAAGCAGAATAAGCTAAACAAATCACACATGAAGGGAAGCGGATTTTTTCCCACCCTCTGGAAAGTCTTAGACGACATTTCACTATAGAAATTTTAAAAAGTCAACTCCAATTCACATTATGTTGTCAAGATTGCTTTCTTCAGGGGCAAAGAACAGTGAAACACTCAGACAACATTCTGATTCAGAAGTATTACCAATGAGGTGCAATTGTGGAATGCACAAAACTTTGTATAAGAGTAGAAAACCTCAAGACATAGCATTAATTATTAGCTTTTATCTGTGAAGGGCATGTTTCTGGAACATTTGCAAGGTGGCTTTCTTGAGCACTACCTTGAACAACCAACTAGAAAATGGCAACATTAGACCTAGTACAGCTCAACAAAAAAAAGCTAATTAGAATTTATTGCAAAAAGGAACCAAGACCAAAGAGCAAGTATGATAGCACCTTACATCGATTTAATTGTTACTTTCAAGTGTTTTAAATCTAATTTAAAAAATAGATGAATCTTTGAGGGTCAAAGTGGCAAAAGGGGCAAGGGTGGACTGGGAAATGACATTAAAGGCACGATTGCCAACTGGAAATGGAAAGCATTTAAAGAACTGGTACACCATATTTGACAAAAAATACATTCCTTTAAATGGACTGAGAGACAGAAAAGGCAGCATCCAACTACGGAGAACAAATCAAGTATTGCATTAAATCAAAGGAAGAGGCCTGTAAATTTGCCAAAAAAAAAAGTCTTGAAAATTGCAGAATTCTAAAATGTTCCCAATGAGGAACAAGAAAAATAAATTAAAAGATAGAAAACAGAATTAGAGTCAAGCACAATACGTAAAAACAGACCAAAACCTTCTGTGGTTATGTAAAACTGGAAAGATCAGCAAAAGGAAATGTGGTTTTATTACAAACTGACAAGAAAACTTCCAATAGAGAAAATAAAAATGACTAAAAAAAACAAACAAATGCTGCATACATCTTCACCAAAAACCTCCCATAAATAAGAGAACCTAGGGACTAGTGTAAACAAGGAACTGCAAGATGAGTTTAAACAAAAAGAAATGAGACAAGAAAAATTAATGAGACTTAAATTATGTAAACTCAATTAGACTGGAGGACATACATCCTAAAGCATTGAAAGAAATGTGCGCAGAAATGGTTGATGAGTTGGAGGTCATCTTTCAAAATTGTGTCAACCCTCGAGTGTTCCCTGCATATTGGAAAGTGTCAAATATAATCCTACCATCTTAAAAAAAAGAAAACTAGAGACCCATTAGTCTAACATAGGGGTAAGTTTAAAGGAAATGTGCGAGGCACATTTTTCACACAAAAGGTACAGTGTGCCTGGAATGTGCTGCCAGAGGTGGTGGGAGCAGACAATAGTAGCATTCAAGAAGCACCTGGATGAATAGGAAGGGAAGAGGGGTACAGATCCTGTTAAGTGAAGACAGTTTTAATGTGGAAGGGCAAAATGTATTGGGGCATACTTGGAGGGCCATTGGGCCTGCTCCTTTGTTGAATCGATCTTTCTAAACACAACAGGCGGAGTGTTTACTGGTTGATCGCAGAAAACCCATATCAAAATAGGAACATGTTGCTGACAAGATGGATGTTTCCACAAATGAAAGTTCTAAGTTAAATTGTTTATAAAACAAGAAAGAGACAAAAGTTACTGACTGCAAAAAAAATTAATCTTTAAATGTTTTAAAGTAAGGTTAATTTTATTTTGTAATTAAATACAAATTTTCAGAAGAATATTACAGGCAAAGGATGAACTGTAAACAGAAAAGCTTGCTTTTACATCCTTAGGGTCTCTGAAAGCACTCTGCAGTCAATTAAGCCCAGTCACGTTAGAACTTAGAAAATGCTATAGCTAGAACAGATCAGAGGCTGAACATTCAACCTTAGGTGGCTCACCAACTCCTAAATCCTTTTACTCACCTACAAAAGGTATCAGTATACAACATATCACCTTCTGAATGTGCCTTAGCAAAGAAGATCCAGAGAGATGTGCAATGGTTTTTGCTTGTTTATTTTAAGCAGCTCAGTGATGCGGGATTCTGTGCTTCATGGGCTGTTCCCTGCGATGCAAATGAGACAAACATTCACTGGGCCTGGAGGACCATGAGTCAGTGAAAGATACTCTTTGGTCTGTGGAGAAAGTGAGGACTGCAGATGCTGGAGATCAGAGCTGGTCAGCATCCAAGCAGCAGGAGAATTGACATTTCAGGAATTCCTAAAGAAAGGCTTATGCTCAAAACATCGATTCTCCTGTTCCTTGGGTGCTGCCTGACCTGCTGTGCTTTTCCAGCGAAATTTTTCAACTCTTTGGTCTGTCCAAAACTTGTTGAATAATACATCTTTACGATGGAAAACCAATAAGTGTTGCAGACTAGTACAGTCCAAAAAGGTCCAGGACTATGTAAGAAAGGCTGGAAGGAAAAGCCAAGGAACTACAGACCGGTGAGCCTCAGTGGTGGTTAAGTTGTTGGAGGGGATTCTGAGGGATAGGATTTACATGCATTTGGAAAGGCAAGAACGATTGAGGGATAAGCATGGCTGCACATGGGAAACGGTCTCTAACTTGATTAAGTTTATTGATGAGACAACAAAGAAAATTCATGAAAGCAGAGGCACAAGTATTGTCGGTTATGAACTTCAAAGCGTTCGGCCCTGTCCCACATGGTAGACTAGCTGGTAAGGTTAGATTGTATAGAATCTAGGGGGAAGCCAGCCAAGTGGATAAAAATATTGGTTTGAAGGTAGGAGACAGGGTGATGACGGCTAATCCATCTAACTTGCACATCTTTGGACTGTGGGAGGAAACTGGAGCACCCTCTGGAAACCCACAGACATAAGGAGAATGTGCAAACTCCAATCCAAGGTTGGAATCAAACCAGATTGCTAGCATTACGAGGCAGCAGTGCTAACCACAGAGTCACCATGTCACCCAGTTGCAGGTTGAAGGTGGTGTTTGGCACACTTGCCTTTATTGGTCATGCACGGAGTAAAAAAAAAAGTTGGAATGCAGTGCTCTGGCTGTGCAGGACATTGGTGAGACCGCTTTTGGAACACTGCATACAATTCTAGTCACCCTTCCATAGGAAGCGCATTGTTAAACTTTAGGGTTCAGGAAAGACTCTCAAAAGATAGTACTGGGACTTACTTCAGCTATAAGGAGATGCAGAATAGGTTGGGACATTTTCCCCCTAGAGTGGAGACCTTAGAGATTTAAGATCATGAGGGGCATGGATATTTTGAATAGTCTAGTCTTTTCCTCAGGTGGGGCATTCCAAAAATAAAGGGCATAGGTTGAACATGAAAAGGGAAAGATTTAAAAAGCAACTGAGGGGGTAATTTTTTCCCCCCCCACATAAAGGGTGGTGTGTGTATGGAATGACCAGCCAGAGGAAGTGATGGAATTAGAACACTTTAGGGCACCTGGATGGGTATATGAATAGGAAGTATTGAGGGGGAGCACAGGCCAAATGTGACAAAAAGGGACTAGGTCAGATTGGGATGTCTGGTCAATGTGGATGAGTTGGACCAAAGGGTCTGTTTCTGTGCCAAGGGAAGCACTAAAGTCCTAAACAGCTGCAGCTATGGCACAGTGGGGAAAGATCACCTCTTAAATCCTTTGCTTGTTTGGCTAGAGGCAACACTATCCAGGACAAGCAGGCAAAAGTGAAGACTGCAGATCAAAGTTGAGAGTGTGGTGCTGGAAAAGCACAGCAGGGTCAGTCAGCATCTGAAGATCAGGAGAATAGGCGAAAGGGAGGACTGCAGATGCTGGAAGTTAGAGTCAAGAGTGCTCATTCCTGATGAAGGGCTTTTGCCAGAAACGTTGATTCGCTTGCTCCTCAGATGCTGCCTGACCTGCTGTGCTTTTCTAGCACCACATGCTCGACATTATCCAGGACAAGCAGTCCATTCCAGACATTATGTCATGGCTGCAGCATTTAATATGTATAAAATGCAACATGGCAAGTCACGGCAGCTTCTTCATTAGCACATTTCATGCAAATAATCCCAAACCATCTAAGACCAGGACAACAGGTGCAGAGAAAACCAAGATCAAGAAATACTCCACTGTCACTTGGATACATGATCACCATCCCTTCACTGTTGCTGAAAAGCTGCCTATAGAATTATGGAAATCTCAATTAAAATCAGTAGTTTCATTAAAATGACTCAACACCGTCCTAAGGAAAACCAAGCTTAGAGGTTATAGTGGCCTTCCCAAAGATGGATCCTGAAAAAAAATAATTCACATAGAAAATCTGTTTGATAATTACAGAAAAGTAACAAGTGCATATAGATGTAGATATTAATCCAAATAAATTTATTTAAATTTTAAGCATATCATGATAAGCTATACTGGGAAAGCATATGCTCACATGGTTTGGAAGCAAAGTGCTTATACCAATCCAACTCAAGTAGGTAGGGAATCCATAAGGGTTAAGATCAATCTATTTTTGGCACCAATGAAAATGAGTGGAGCAGGATGACAGCTTCAATTTCTACATTCACAGAACCCACTTTTCACCGAGTTTGAATACAAGAATTGAGTTTTGTAGTATCTAAATCACTTTAAAACAATAACATCCTTCAAAATCACTGGCAGACAGACCAGTCTTGTTAATCCTAATTTGAAACCTCAATATACTAAAATGATTATCTCCATTACCAACAACCATTGTACAACTTGAAGTACATTCTGTAACGTGCCCAAATTTGAAGTGGTAATTATCCATAATTTCAAGTTTTCCAGTTTTAGCAAATATAATAGATGAGATAAAGTTTAGATTAGATTAGGTTACAGTGTGGAAACAGGCCCTTCGGCCCAACAAGTCCACACCGACCCGCCGAAGCGAAACCCACCCATACCCCTACATTTACCCCTTACCTAGCACTACGGGCAATTTAGTGTGGCCAATTCACCTGACCCTGCACATCTTTGTGATGTGGGAGGAAACCGGAGCACCCGGAGGAAACCCACGCAGACACGGGGAGAACGTGCAAACTCCACACAGTCAGTCGCCTGAGGCGGGAATTGAACCCGGGTCTCTGGTGCTGTGAGGCAGCAGTGCTAACCACTGTGCCACCGTGGGCGGGTCAGGTGAATTGGCCATGCTAAATTCCCCGTAGTGTTAGGTTAAAGGGGTGTAGGTGGGTTGCGCTTCGGCCGGTCGGTGTGGACTTGTTGGGCCGAAGGGCCTGTTTCCACACTGTAAGTAATCTAATCTAATCTTAATCTAATCTAAAAGTTTGATCTCATTCAGTAGAGAGTTTAACACCCTCACTATAATCTCTCAATTGGCTGTCACTGACAGAGTTAAAATCCATATTGATTCCCAACTTTAAGTCTTCAGAAATCAGAACTAGTGGTGAAAACTTTCAAACAAGATTGGAAGATAACTTTTTAAGTTACATCACATACATTAATCAGTTAATTCTAAAATTGAAGAACAGGTAAGTGAATCTATTAAAAGCAAACTACTGGGCAAAGACTAGGAATTTAAATTAAATGCCAGATTGATAACATTTAAACCAATCATGAGTGGAACCAGTCACCTATCCAGCCACAGTTACAAACCCAGCCGTATCACAATTTAAATACAGCACGTTAAGACAAAATTTTCACACCTGAAAACACGTTCTACACAATTGACAACTTCCTTCAGTGAATAAACATTAATTTCACAAGTTTAATACATTGTCTAAGAACGACTAGACCTGTCTTAAAAAGATTAGACCAACATGCAATTTTTGCTGGAAGTTTCCCAATTATCAACAGATTAAGTTTCGCCATGTTCGGTGACTAGACTCTCTGACGTTTCACAAAAAAAAGAGTAACATCTTCGAAGATAACTGTCTACATTTGCGAGGCGTTATAGCTTGCTCTCCTCACATGCAGAAGAGGTCCCAGACCAGGATACAGGCGGCCAAGTGGATTGAAAAAACGGCCTAGAGCAAGGAGTGGTGAAAGTAAAAGGTGGAACAGAACCTGCTTCCACCTGGGATCAATACCCAGGGTGTATCCAGTCAGTAGCGCAGAGATAACCTGCGGAGTGAGAGCTTTGCAGCAACAGCTTTACAACGTGCATTCCTAGACCCCAAAGTCTCGCCCACCATTTCACAAGATCGTGCGCACACCACCCGGATTCCTTTTTTTTAGAAAAATGTCGTTAGCCACGTCGGGAGGAATCCACATTGACCCTCATCCTGGAGCACCAACCAACAACCACCGCAGGCAGACTGCCCAAAAAGCGATCGGGGCGGCGGAGATAGAGAGATATTTCCCTACCCCGACCCCACGCGGCCGCCATTTTACCCCCTCTACAAGGGGGGGGGGGGGAAGAGAACGCGGACCGAGAAGGGCGAGCGGCAAAGCGGACCGAAAAGTGAGAGAGGGGTTAAGCAAAGAAAGACGGCAGCAGCAGGAGAACGAAATTTAAAAATAAAAGAGAAATGGAAAAAAAGTTAAACATCCGTGCTCGCTTCCCGCCAATCCCCTTTTCCCGCTTGGAGATTTTTTTTCCCCTCTTGAATGTATTCGCTTTTTGGTTCTGTCCAATCCCGAAGGCGGTGGGAAAGCGGGGATTGGGGGTGGGAGAGTTGTGTGATAAGAAGCTACCCCCACGCCGTATCACTGCCTCTTCTCACTCCCATTTTCCTGTCCAACTCCAGCTCGCAGCCTGTTGGCAGCAATTTGCCGGACTTACCCCGCGCTTTTGCCCCTCTGATTGGCTCCGGTATTAAACACAATGCCCCGGCGGCGAATAGGAACACAGCAGCACAAGATGGCGACCAACTGCGAGCGGCCTTCTCCTTCGCGAAACCGCTTGCTGCGCATGCGCTGTCCGGCCGCCGATGAGGGGGCGGGGAGCCGCACCACTGCACCTGCGCGGCATTCACGTCCCCCTCCTCAGGGAAATCTGGCATGAATCACGTGGTGCCTTTGGCTCACGTGGGCCCTGGCGCCGCAGGGGCATGTGACTCCAGTGAAGTGCTGCCGCCATCTTGGTAATGGAATGTTTTTTCTTCTTTCGCTCGTTCATGTAGGCTTCTGGCTGGTAGCCTGCTTTTTTTTGTTTTGAAGTTGCCATATTTGTTAATTAATTACCCGAGCAAGATCCACCGCAGATACCTTTTGAACAAAGGAATGGGAAAGACTGTAAGTCACTCGAAAGTGTCTTGTGACAAGCCCCATCTGTTGAATGGTAGGTTGTGAAGATTTGTTGGTGTCTCTGGCTGGGCCAGCATTTATTGCCCATTCCCAATTGCTGAGGGGGCAGTTAAGAGTCATCTACATTGCTGAGGTCTGGAGTCACATGTAGGCTACACAAAGTGAGGATAGCAGTTTCCTTCCCTAAAAAGATATTAGTGGATGAGTTTTTCCAACTGTTGGTATTGGTTTCACCCTCATCGTTAGTCTCGTGATTCCGGATTTTTTTATCGAATTCAAACTTCACAGCTTGTCATGATGGGATTTGAACCAAGGTTACCTGGATCTCTGGATTCATAGTCTAGTGATAATACACTGGCCTATCGCCTTCCCTAAACTGCTCCAAATCTTGAAAATAAATGTGAATCAGGAATTTAAATTGAGGACGAAACTTACAAAACTTACCATTAAAGGGAAGCAGTACTTAATAAATTGACAAGTATCCAAGTACACATGGATTTTGTTAGGTTCTTAAAAGGAGTGAAGTCAAATAAATAATTGCAGATACTGTAAATGTGACACAAACCCAGAAAGTTGCTGGAAAAAACTCAGCAGGTCTGGCAACATCTGTGGAGAGAAAATCAAAGTTCACATTTTGGGTACAGTGATTCTGGGTGATGTTGGTACAATAATAATGACCATGGGTTAGAAATGCAGAGACTCTGAGCTAATACCTAAGTGATATTGTGGGAGATTAGAAATGTTGTTTTTGCAGATGGGTGAGGGGTGTAGTCGGGGGAAGGGAAGGGAAGGGGAACATTATACAAACGGTCGTGGAATTCTTGTAGCATGTAGCATACTTAAGGCTAAGACTTTAATGAATATAGAGGGTCTTTTAAAGAAAATAGTTTTAAGCTAGGGAATAACTTTAAAGTGTTGTAGCTGACCACAAAAGAAACAGCAGGGGCATTTCACAATAAAGCTTATAGTATGATAAGAGAAACTGGATAAAAGAACAAGCTGTAACAAACAAGGAACAAAGCATGCAGACGAGGACAGCAGGATGGCCAGATAAGAAAATAACTAACAAGTGAGGTAATCGGCTTATGATAGGATGGGAAAAGGGAGGCATGATTCCGCAACTTGTAAACTAAATAAGAATACTAACAGGCTCTGTTTTCGCGCGCATTTCTGTTTGATTACAGAAGCATCCGGTACTTGCAAGACTGTACTAAATTGTTCTTGTTTCCAAGGCTTTGTCTCAGGCTGATTGACTTGTGAGTGAGTTCTGTTTCTCACAATATGAGTTCAAATCCCATAGTGGCATCCCTCAGTGCCAAGGTTTGATTCCAGCCTTGGGTGACTGTGTGGAGTTTGTACGTTTTCCCCATGTCTGTGTGGGTTTCCTGCAGGTGTTCAGTTTTCCTCCACAGTCCAAAAATGTGTAGGCTATAGGTGGATTAGCCATGGGAAATGCAGGGATAATGTGGGGGGATGGTTCTGGGTGGGATGCTCTTCAGACAGTCAGTGCAGACCTGATGGGTTCAATGGTCTGGATCTGCATTGTAGGGATTCTATTATTCTTCAGAATGAACTTGAACAGTCATTGGACTCAAAACCTTAACTCTGTTTTTCTCCCTGTAGCCAGACCTCCTAAGTTTCTCCAGTACTCTCTGCTTTTGAGTCTTAAAAGATGTAGCAAGTGAAGTGCTGGTCTGTAACATTAACTATTTCTCTCAGTACAGATGCTGCCAGACCTAATTGTCTGCAGCATTCTGTGTTTAAGATTTCTAGCATCCTGGGTATTTTGCTTTCATTAAATGTAGCTGGTCAGATTGTTTATGCATTTGTTTTAATTTTCTAAAACTCATTATATTCAGGCAAGGGTCTTCTACATTGGAAAATAGCAATTGTAACTATTTTATTCTAAAAGGGAGGCAGGCAGAAAAGTGGAAGCTGATTGCTGGGCCTGTGCTGAGATATTTGCATCATCAGTAGTCACAGGTGAGGTGCTGGAAGACTGGAGGTTGGCTAGCATGATATTATTATTTAAGAAAGGTGGTAAGGAGAAGCCTAGGATCTATAGACCAGCGAGCATGATGTCGGTGGTGGGCAAGTTGTTGGAGGGAGTCCTGAGGGACAGGATTTACACATATTTGGAAAGGCAAGGACAGATTACAGATAGTCAGCGTGGCTTTGTGCGTGGGAAATCATGTCTCACAAACTTGATTTTTTTTGAAATAGTAACAGAGGATTGATGAGGGCAGAGCAGTGGACATGATCAATATGGACTTCAGTAAGGTGTTCGACAAGGTTCCCCATGGGAGACTGGTTAGCAAGGTTATCTCTCATGGAATATAGGGAGAACTCGCCATTTGGATGCAGAACTGGCTCAAAAGTAGAAGTCAGAGGGAGGTGGTGGAGGGTTGTTTTTCAGACTGGAGGCCTGTGACCAGTGGAGTGCCACAAAGATCGGTGCTGGGTCCACTACTTTTCATCACTTACATAAATGATTTGGATGGAACATGGGGGGGGGGGGGGGGTGGAATATTGGAAATGTAGTGGACAGCGAAGAAGGTTACCTCAGATTACAAGGGGATCTTGATCAGATGGACCAATGGCACAAGGAGCGGTAGATGGAGTTTAATTTAGATAAATGTGAGGTGCTGCATTTTGGGAAAGCAAATCAGAGCAGAATTTATGCACTTACTGGTAAGGTCCTGAGGAGTGTTGCTGAACAAAGAGACCTTGGAGTGCAGGTTCATCGCTCCTTGAAGATAGAGTCACAGATAGATAAGATAGTGAAGAAGGTGTTTGGTATTCTTTCCTTTATTGGTCGGAGTATTGAGTATAGGAGTTGGGCGGTCATTTTGCGCCTGAACAGGATGTTGGTTAGGCCACTTTTGGAATACTACATGCAGTTCTGGTCTCCTTCCTTTCAGAAGGATAGAACAAAGAGAACAGTACAGCACAGTACAGGCCCTTCAGCCCTTGATGTTGTGCCAACCTTTTATCCTACAATAAGATCAAACTAACCTACATACCCTTCATTTTACTATTGTCTATGTGCCTATCCAAGAGTCACTTAAATGTCCCTAATGTATCTGACTCTCCTACCACCACTGGAAGTGTATTTCACACACCCACCACTCTGTATCAAGAACTAACCTCTGACAGCTCCCCAAACCTTCCTCCAATCATCTTTAAATTATATCCCCTCGTGATAACCATTTCTGCCATGGGAAAAAAAAGTCTCTTAATATTCACTCTCTCTGTGCCTCTCATCATCTCTATTAAGTCACTTCTCACCCTTCTTCACACCATGAGAAAAGCCTTAGCTCCCTCAACCTTTTCTCATATGACATGCCCACCAGTCCAGGCAGTATCCTGGTAAATCTCCTCTGTACCCTCTAAAGCTTTCACATCCTTCCAAAATGAGGCAACCAGAACTGAACACAATATTCCAAGTATGGTCTAACCAGGGGTCCATCAAGCTGCAGCATAACCTCACCACTCTTAAAACTCAATCTCCCTGCTAATGAAAGCTAACACACCATACGCCTTCTTAACAACCCTATCAACTTGGGTGGCAACTTTGAGGGATCTATCCATGTGGACCCCAAGATCCCTCTGTTCCTCCACACTGCCAAGAACCCTGCCTTTAACACTGTATTCTGCATTCAAATTTGGCCTTTCAAAATGCATCAATTCACACTTTTGCAGGTTGAACCCCATTTGTAACTTATCAGCCCAGTTCTGCATCCTGTCAATGTCCTGTTGAAACCTACAACAGCCCTCCCTATGATTCATAGCTCCACCAACCTTCATGTCATAGGCAAACCTACGAATCCACCCTTCTACTTCCTCATCCAAGTTATTTATTAAAATCACAAAGAGCAGAGGTCACAGAACAGATCTCGGCGGAACGCCACTGGTCACCGAGCTCCAACATTCTGCCAAGTTGCAAGTAGTCAGAGAATAAGTACTGTTTTCAGGACTGGGCAAAAGTGAAGACTGAAAATGCTGGAGATTAAAGTCGGGAGTGTGGTGCTGGAAAAGCACACCATCCGCGGAGCAGGAGAGTTGATGTTTCAGGCAAAAGCCCTTCATCAGGAATGAGACTCTCCTCAGGACAGTCAGGACAGTTAATAAGCCCAATAAGTTACTGATGCATTCACATTAATTTAGACATTGCCAAGTAACTACAAAAATATGCATGTGTATACTATTGCTTTTTCTGCACAGAAATAAGCAAGTTACCAGATAAAAGTAATACACTTGGATACCTTGATTGTTAATAAAACAGCATTAACGTAAAAATCATGTACATGTCATGTGATTCAGTAGCGCAAACGAAATTATACATGAACATCCCTAAAAATATTTTGACCAAACAGGAAATGCTGGGCTGTTCCCCATACTGGATTCAGTATAACATGATGTGCTGAACAGATCTGATCATCTTACTCATGAGCTGACATCTGCTTTCAGCTGGGAGAACCTCTTGCACAAGTGTACAACATGGAAAAGAAATTAAACATAAGCAGATGCAATAGACAGATTCTCTCCAGTGCATCATTTAAAAGTTCTGAAAAATATAAATGTTCTATGATCTTAAATAAACTGAGCATCAATTTCTAAATAAACCCAATTTTTATTTGTTTTTTCCACTGGTGAGGCCAGGATTTACTACCAGAATCCTAGCATTAGAAGTGATGATGTGGTAGTGAACTAATATCAATGGATACGTAGAAGCTGCCCTCAGCAGGTGATGTCACCAAAGCATAGAATGGTGATGAAAATACAAAAAGAAAATGGGGAAAAAAAAATCAGCGCGTGACTCAAGACATTAAATAAAACAAAGTGTCAGAAAAACCCAGTAGGTCCGGCAGCACCGGTGAAGGGAGAAACAGAATCAACATTTCGGAACCAAAAGTCAAACTGGACTTGAAACATCAACTCTGCTTCTCTCCGCACAGACTCCGCCAGACTGACTGTGTTTCAGAGGCACTTTATGTTTTCATTTCAGATCCCCAGCATCTGAATTGAATTGAATTGAATTGAATTGAATTTACTGTCACATGCACCGAGACACAATGAAAAGCCCCATCCCGCGAGCAACACAGGCAGATCACATAAACAAATACCACAGATAGCACATAACAGGTAAACAACAGCAAAAACAAAAACACAGGCACAGGCAAACATCAAGAGCCTGCAAGTCCACCCAGCACTCCAACAACAGCAGGGCAGAAACTGCCGCAAAACCAGCTGGCGCGCGTGCTCAGGCCTTTGTACCCTCTCCCCGATGCAACATGCTTCCATTATTGCTGCTCTTCAGTTATAGAATCATAGAATCCTTACAGCGTGGAAACAGGCCCTTCAGCCCTCTGAAGAGCTATCCACCCAGACCCCTTCCCCAACCCTATTATCCTATATTCAACCCAGAATAATGCACCTAACCTACACATCCCTGAACACTATGGGCATACCTGCACATCTTTTGGATTGTGGGAGGAAACCAGAGCACCCGGAAGAAACCCATACAGACACTGGGAGAATGTGCAAACTCTACACAGTCACCTGAGGCTGGAATTGAACCTGGGTCCCTGGCAGCAGTGCGAAACACGAAGCCAGCATGCTCTTTTCTGCAGAGGTGTTGCAACTTTACCTCGCCTTCTGCTTTTAAGTCATCTCGTCCTGATCAGGTGTACCCCAGAACTCTGTGGGAAGCCAGAGAAGCGACCGCCAGGCCCCCCGCTGAGACACCTGCACCACCGATAGCCACAGGCTAGGCACCGGAAGATCGGAGGCCGGCCAACGCGGCGCCACCGCCCAAAAAGGGTGGGAAGGACAAGCCAGGGAACCACACACTAGCAAGCCTGACGCCGGCGGCAGGCAAGCTGCCAGAGGGAATCCCAAGGGACAGGATGCACATGCACCCGGAAAGGCAAGGACCGACCAGGGGCAGCCAACACGGCCCCGCGCGCGGAAAACCATGTCCCACAAACCCGATGTTGTGAAACTTGAAAGGGTTCAGAAAAGATTTACGAGGATCGTGTCAGGGTTGGAGAATTTAAGCTGTAGGGAAAGGCTGAATAGGCTGGGGCTGTTTTCCCTGGAGTGCTGAAAGCTGAGGGGTGATCTCATAGAGGTTTATAAAATCATGAGGAGCATGGATAGGATGAATTGACAAAGTCTTTTCCCTGGGGTGGGGAAGTCTAGACTAGAGGGTGTAGGTTTAGGGTGAGAGGGGAAAGATATAAAAGGAACCTTAGGGAAACGTTTTCACACAGAGGATGGTGCATGTGTGGAATGAGCTGACAGAGGAAGTGGTGGAGGCTGGTACAATTGCAATGTTTAAAAGGCAGATGGATGGGTATTTGAATAGGAAGGGCTTAGAGCAATATGGGCCAGGTGCTGGCAAATGGGACTAGATTAGGTTGGGATATCTGGGCAGCATGGATGAATTGGACTGAAGGATATGTTTTCGTGCTGTACATCTCTATGACTCTATGAGATCAGTGGTTTTGTCAGTCTGAAGCCAGAACCTATTTTGGTGGCCAGGATGAGACTCTGAAATTCAGAAGAAAGTGGGAGTCTCTGCACATTGTGCAAGAGTTCAAACCTACCTCCATTAGTGCCATTATATCTTCCGGAATGGCCAGAAAGGTCATGCTAAAGAATCCATATTGACTATGCTGTATCTTTTGAAGGGTGAATGCTTTTTATAGTGGTTAATGCACATACTAAATGATCTGAAGTTGACACCTTCAGAGAAAATGATTGGAGGGTGATCTTTGTGAAGTTTGCTTATCTAGAACAACTTAGTGAAAATGGTCCACATGAATTGATGGACTATGTAAAGCAGCATTCAACATATCTGATCATTCCCTTTTCAGCCAGCCACAATGGTTTGGTACAAAGATTTGTTCAAATGAAAGTTCAATAACAAGGGGGCATAATTTTAAAGTGAAAGGCCGGAGGGTTAGAAGGTGCTTGAAGAAATCTTTTCATTTAAAGGGCTGTGTGTTCTGGAAGGGTAGTTGAAGTAGACATCCCCACAACTTTTAAGTTCTCAGATAAGCATTTGAAATGTCATAATGCTCAACTTAGATTTTAGATTTTATTGTCGCCTGTACTCAAGTGCAGGAGTACAGTGAAAACTGTGTAATGTTGCAATCAAATCACCATGTTAAGTACTTAGTGTTGTGAAGTTGGGTAGAGTATTTGTGAATTGCGAGACAGGATGTTAGAATTTGATATTTGTAAAATGATAGGGGGGAAGAGTGTGTGGTCCCTTTTAAAAGGTGATTTTTTTTCTATGCTCAGCAATTTGAAGATAAGTGTCTATGGGCAGCAACTCGCCAGTTGCAGGTGCTCTAATTGAAACGTTTGTATCAAAAGGCTATACTGTTAGAAGGCAAAGCAGCATTTTTACCAAGACACCAGATCTTAAAATTTAGCCAATTAATTTAAACCAGGCACTTGAAGACTAAGGACCAATTAAATTTAAATCTGATGGTTTTGACAATTTACAGCCAATCCGATTGTAAAATACAATTAATAGGTCATCAAGGGTATGAAAGAAGAGGACATTTGAAAATCAGTGGAGTACAAACTGCCATCTGAAGAGATTAGCTCTCTTGGCTCTGAGTAACCATATCTGACTAAAGGTGTGGCAGCACTCTTAGCTATATTCCTAACACCAGAATTCGGTGGAGAGAGGTTCCTGGCACAAGGATTGAAAGGAGGATGCATTCCTGAAACAAGGTCAATGGAGAGGACACAGAAAGGTCCAGAAGACGTATCCTAGCTGTAGTTTTCGGAGACAATTTTATTGGATTTTATGTAAGTGGGACTTGTATTTATTGAAACAGCAGACCATTGGAATTCTGTTTAATCAGGAATAGTTAGTAGTTAGATGGGAATTGTTTGGTTTGTTAGTTATTCTGTTAATTTGTTCATTGTTGGAATTAGATAAATAAACTGTTACTTGTTGATTATAGAGTGAGTGAAAGGATTTCACTCCTTTATAACAGATTTGGGGGATTATACCCCTTGTCACACTTTTTTTAACAGATCGAGGCGATATGAGCCTCTCCGAGTGTTTCGGCTTTAGTTGTCAGAGTGGGGCTGACCTTCTCTTCATAACACCAGGTACAAAAAACTTAGATACAAAGTAATAAGAGAAACTGAGTTAAAAATGTTAAGTATTTATAAAAAGCACTTTGTAAAATAAGTAGAAAAATAAAGAAATGAGGTAATA
This sequence comes from Chiloscyllium plagiosum, assembly GCF_004010195.1. Taxonomy (NCBI): domain Eukaryota; kingdom Metazoa; phylum Chordata; class Chondrichthyes; order Orectolobiformes; family Hemiscylliidae; genus Chiloscyllium; species Chiloscyllium plagiosum. The sequence continues at coordinate 9,478,668 of NC_057735.1, forward strand.
GTTAACATTAAAATCTTTCTTAATTTAAAGTAGGAAAATAAAGGAATAAGTTAAAAGTTAAATACTCCTATCTCGCTCTCTGGGAAACCTCAGTTGCCTGTTCTTGATACTGCAGCCGCAGATACTACTGCTGTTGCTGAAGCTGTTGCCTCTCTGATCTCCCCCAATACCTTGGGAATATGTTCAGCCAGGACTCACTCACTCACTCGCATGCTGAGCTGAGACACCGCCTCAAATCTAGTGGGCCTAATGCAGATTTAGTATAGCCTTGGTGGTACAGACTCAATGGTCTGACAGGCCTCTTCTGTGCTATGAGTCTAGGTGGGTACCAGTCATCTCCATAACATGGACTGGACTGGTCTCCTATGTAATATAAACAAGAGGTTACGTAGTATGGCGAAGACATGCAGATCAACTCTTGGCAACTAGAACAAATGTGACAGGGACACCATTAATTGAAGATCTAAAAACAATTGAACCAGATAGAGACGTGGACAGATCTGAGGACAGAACAGTAACTGAAGCATCTGAGTGAGACAGTCAAAGTAAGATAAAGTCACCATGGTCTTTCCAGTCCATAGGACTGCTTTCTCATTAGAGAGAGCAACTGGTGGTAGTTTAACCTGAGGTTCACTATTCCTCGGGCAAAGGGAGAAATTGAGAAGGGGACTCCTTCATGGTAACCTCAACTAGTGCAGGAATTGAACCCATGCTGCTGGCATCACTCGCCAGTTATCCAGCCAACTGAGCTAACCAACTCCCTTTCAGTGAGCTGATACTGCAGTGGAGAATACAACGACACTGTGTAAATCGCTGAACATTCTTCATCTCAGAAAAAGATGACAGGTAACGTTCCTTGTACACCTAAACAGAAGAGGTTAAAGACAACAAAAACAAACATGCACATGCAGTGAACCATCAGCCACACACAAACTGATGTCCTTTAGAACATATTACCTATTGACTTTTTTAAATATATCATTTTTATATATAATTGTAAATGTTGTGACTGTTTTTGTTGCAGGGATCTTTGATGTAGAGGTGGAAGTTTGTAGTGTATTTGTAAGTATGGAGGACAGTCATTTTAAGTCCAATGACATGATAATATTTGTGTGGTAAAACAGCTGTCTAACCTTTGCTGCCAGCAGAGTGAACACCTCCTTAATAAAGCTCCCGATGTTTAAGGCTTCAGTCTCCTGGTCTTTCTTGGAACTTAATAAGAATTTTCATCCTTGTCATGTCCTTCCGTTCATCTCTCTCTATTGCAGTAACATCTTCTATCTAGGTACGTACCTTGATGATGGTGAATCAATTTTATTTAATCAAGGTGAAGCTCATGCAATTTTAAATATCAGGGTTTGATTCCACGCCCTCTATAGAAATTGGCTGCATGAAACCAGTGGGCAGTGACCTACCAGCTAGGCCCAAAGCAGTGGTTAGTCGTATAGAAAGGATATTGGGAGAGCCTTGCACTGAGAGTTGAAGCGCCTGAGGCAATCTTGGGAGATCTAAGCTCTGCTTTTTTCAGATCCAGAGGAGTGTTTCAAATAAAGTTTAAAAGTCGTATTTATTTGAGCCATGGCCCTAATTCTTCTCGGTTCATTCATTTGGTGGAAAAGCAGCAATCAATTCCCTGCTCATATGACTTGTTGGATAACGGCTGAGCCCTAGTCGCAATAAATAAGTCTCTACTAGTTTCCAGCAGCTGCCTGACACTGCAAGCTCTGTAGAGCAGGTCAAAGTGGAATCTTGTGTAAAGGGGGTGGAACCTCAAGTGTGTCAGTCTCCTGGCCTGCCAGATTTCTAATTGAGGAACAGCGTTAAAATTTAGTTTGTCACTTTAGTATTGGGTGAGACCAAAAGCATTATTAACTAACTTTGAATCAGGTTTCAGGATTGCTGATAGGTGTGGAAATAGGGGTGGAGGCAACATAGGAGTTGTCATCTCACTATTGTGTGTCAACTGTAAATGGCTCGGTTATACCACTCTTGTCCCCGATTCATGAGGTTTGCTTTCAAGTCTGGACTCCAGGACTTAATACAAAATGGCTGACATCTAATGGTATTCTGAGATACTGCTGCACTGTCAGAAGCACTGTCTTTTGGATGATACATTAAACCTAGGCCCAGTTTACACTCTCAGGTGGCGCTATTTAAATCCAACTGTTCACTACAAAAGCAAAAAAGTTATGATGTACCTTTGTAAACCACTGGTCAACTCTCAATTGGAGAATGATGTCTGTTCTGAATACAGCTTCAGGAAGGATGGGGAAGCTATAGAGAGGCCACAGAAAACTTTCCGAGAATTGTTGCTGGGATGGGGAACTTCATTTCCAAGGGTAGATTGAAGAAGCTAGCATTATTGTTCTTAGAGAAGGGAAAGTTGAGACATTTGACAGAGTTGTTCAAAATAATCAGGAATAAATGACTTCTCTGACTGAAAAGACACAGGGACACAGACTTAAGGTGATTTGGCGTTTTAAAAAAAAAAGGTGATATTAGAAAATACTTTCATCACACAGCATGTGGTCAGAATCTGGCTTGCACTTGGCTAAGTGTATGGTGGAGGCAGATCAAACTTTGGCTTTCATAAGGAAATTTGGTAAGTATCTGAAGGCGAAAACTCTGCAGTGTCATGAGGAAAATGTTGGCGAGTGTGACAAGCTGAATTTTTCTTGCAGAGAACTGGCATAGATTTGACAGGATGAATGGAACTCTCTCTAATAACACTGTGGGTGTTCCTTCACATGGATTGCTGTGTTCTAAGGAAGTAGCTCAGCACCACCTTCACAAAGGCAATTAGGGATAGACAGACACTGACCTTGCTAGTGATAACCACATCATAAGAACACATAGGGGTAACATGATTAACTTGCAGCAATATGGCCAATTTTGTTTAATGTGACACAAGTTAATTTCTGGATATTGGCAAATTCACCTGTACAAACTACTAACTATCCTCAACACTGCAACAATCAGATTAGAAAAATATGTTGCAAACAAACTAAACAGAAAACTCGGTGGGATTGATGCAGCAGCTGCTATTTGTCATCTGCCATCATTTTTAATATTGACTAATATAAAAATGTGAGGTCTCTTAACACAATTTCCAAAATGGTTTTCAGTGCTTGGTTGCAATGATAAGACTTGAATCAGCGAATAAATTTGATGTGACAATGTTCCATTAGTTAATATTTCAGGTTACATGGGAACACGAATGCCAGCAATTTCTCCTTCAAGTCACACACCAGCCTGACTTGGAAATATATCACCATTCCTTCAATACAGTGTCAAGCATTCTTAGAACTTGTCACTAGGCAGTACTATGATTGTTTCAACCCCACACAAGCTGCTGTAGTTTAAGAAGGGAACTTGCTACCATCTTCTGGAAAATCGCTAATGTGATACCCCCGTTTTAAGAAGGTAGCAAGGCGAAGGAAAAATACAGACCGATTAGTCTAAACTCGGTCATGGGTAAATTCTGGAATCCATTGTGAATGATGAGATTTCTGAAAACTTGAAAGTGTATAGTAAAATAGGGCAAAGTCATCAAGGGGAGGTCATGCCTGATAAATCTGGTAGAATTCTTTGATGAAGTAATGAGCAGGTTAGACCAAGGAGAGCCAATGGATGTTATCTACCTGGACTTCAAGAAGGCCTTTGACAAGGTGCCACACAGGAGGCTACTGAATAAGATAAGGGCCATGGTGTCAGTGGCAAGGTACTAGAAAGGATAGAAGCTTGTCTGCCTGGCAAAAAGCAGAGAGTGGGGATAAAAGGATCCTTCTCAGGATGGCAGCCAGTGACAGGTGGTGTTCTGTAAGGCTCAGTGTTGGGACCACAACTTTTCACTTTACATAATCACAATCTAGATGAAGAAACTGAGGGCATTCTGGCTAAGTTTGCAGATGATACAAAGATAGGTAGAGGGACAGATAGCCATTGAGGTGGGGAGGCTGCAGAAAGATTTGGACAGGTTAGGAGAGTGGGCAAAGAAGTGGCAGATAGAGTACAACAGGGGAAATTGTGAGGTCATGCACTTTGGTAGGAAGGATAGAGGTGTGGACTATTTTAAAAATGGGAAAATTCAGAAGCCTGAAGTGCAAAGAGACTTGGGAAATCTAATCCAGGATTCTCTCAAGGTCAACTTACAGTTGACTCAGTAGTTAGGAAGGCAAATGCAATGATGTTATTTATTTTGAGAGGACTTTAATATGAAAGCAGGATTGTACTTCTGAGGCTCTGGTCAGACCACATTTGGAGTATTGTGCGCAGGTTTGGACCCCTTGTCTCAGGAAGGATGTACTGGCCCTGGAGCATGTTCAGTGGAAGTTCATGAAAATGGTTCCAGGAATGAAAAGCTTAACATATGAGGAATATTTCAGGACGTAGGTTTATACTCCATGGAGTTTAGAAGGATGAGGGGGGATTTAATTGAAACATACAGAATACTCAATGGCCTGGACAGAGTAGGTGTTGGGAAGATGTTTCCATTTGTAGGAAAGATGAGGACCTGAGGGCATAGCCTTAGAGTAAAGGGACAACCTTTTAGAATGGAGATAAGGAAAAACTTCTTCGGCCAGAGAGTGGTGAGGCTATGGAACTCATTGCCACAGAAGGCTTTGGAGGCCAGGTGATTGACTATATTTAAGATTGAGATAGATAGTTTCTTGAGTATTAAAAGGATCAAGGGTTATGGGGAGAAAGTGGGAGAATGGGGTTGAGAAACTTATCAGCCTTGATTGAATGGCAGACTCACTGGGCTGAATAGCCTAATTTCTACTCCTGTGTCTTATGGTCTTCTCAATGGCAGTTAGTAAGGTGCAAAATGCTAGCCTTGCCATATCTCATGAACAAATATCATGAAGTGGAATCCATGGCCCTTTCATTTAAAAGTTCTTAATCTTCCAGACCAGTTTTATTTCTCTCAGTAACTCCCTGTGGAAAGATGAGTCAGAGCAGTCAAACCTAAATTGATGCAGTCAGTTCTACTGTAACATGGTAGTTCTGTTCTCATGCAATCCTGTGTTATAAGAAAGTTGCATGAGAACAGCACCATGTACACTAATGGGACCAGAATCGCATTGTAGCCAATACTCGCTTTAGAAATGGTGTCCCAAATTCTTCAATCATGTTACAGCGAATTCGCATTACCGAAACGTGCATTATGGCAGAACGACCTGCACGTTTGTTGGTTACTTTTAAACAGTCTTTGTGGGGCCAGGAGGAACGTTTAGTCCTCTGCTGAGCTGAGTTCCCCAATTCCCCTGATTATGACACCCTTGCAAATGCCCTCCTTTGATTTACCTGAATGTCATGATTTGTTACTTGTTGAGTTTTCTTGTTCAGTGTAATGATAGTTCTGGGAAAGTCCATAATAACCTCTGCTCATCACCACCTTTCACCTCTGGAGATGTCAGAGACAAATAGTTCAGCAAAGCCTCCCTTAAAGGTTCTCCTGAAGGCTGACCAAGGGAGAAAAATCATATTTTTCACTATGAATGACAACAGATTACATTCTGACCAAAAAAGTCAGAATCTTGTTTTCAAGCGAATCTTGTTCTATTGCTGTAAGAGGATGGATGACATGCTATGCTGCACTACAGTACCCCTGTCTACTCAATGCTTCATGCACTACTGAGTGTGAATTAGCATTGTAAACCTACACTGTACAGGCCTGTCAAGCACAAATTTGGTTGGCAGGCATTCCATCGGATGTTTCACGTGCAATCAATGTTACTTCATTGCAGCTACCAATGTACTGCAACTTTCATCACAGTGCTACAAGTTCTTGCACATCTTTCACGTGTAAACACAAAAAAGAGCCATGACACTCAGCAGATCATGCACCACCAGCTTCCTGACCCTTCATCAAAACTAGGAACATATAAACATGCAACATAGGAGGCAAGGTTTACCATTTGTCTCCTCCAGCCTGTGCTGACATTTAATAAGATCATGGCTGACCTTTTGTATTTTGAATTGCACATTCTCATCTATGTTGATAGCCATTGATTCGCTTCTCTAACAAGAATCTAACCACCCCTGTCTTTTAAAATATCGTATGACCCTGCTTCCACTGCCTTCTGGTGCATAGAATTCCAAATTAATGCAACCTTGTGGGAAAAAAAAATTCTCATCCCTGTCCTGACAAGGCAATCCCTGCTTTTGAAACAGTGCCTGATTCTGATCTGCAAGAGGAATTATCCTTGCCATATATACCTTGCCAAACCTATTCAGGATCTTATACACTTCAATCACTCTTCCAAACAGCAGTGGGAACAATCCTAAAGTATTCTACCTAATCTCATAAAATAACCTACTCTTTCCAGGTATCAATCTAGTAAATCTCCTCTGAACTGCCTCCGTACCAATTCATATTTCTTCCTTTAATAAGAAATCCAAAATTGCGCATAGTATTTAAGATATCTCACAAATTCCCTCCTTAAAATCTTCCACTTTGATCAACTATCTCCTTCTTTAGTCTGGTGTCAATTCTTATGTGTTTTTGTGAAGCACTTGGAATGTTTTCCTATTTTGAAAGTGCTATCTAATGCAAGCTGCAGAAATTATCTTTGAAGAGCAGGAAGCAGACACGTAATGCGTTTGGTTTCCACGTTGTTCCCAATGAGAAATCAAGGGAGAAATCAAGAGGCAGAAACCACTGAAGAATATCCGAAGGTTCCTGACAACAGAGATTCTTTATTTGTTACCCTAACGTGAATAGCATCCAAAAGTACAAGAAGATAAATGCATGAAGTTTTTTCTTTATCTTTCATAGCACAGTAACAATTTGCTGTTGAACATCATTCAACCTAGTTGAATCAATAATATGTAGCAGTAGTGCTCGTTAAAACCAATGGAACTAATTTTGCAATCAACATCAAGAAATGGAAGTGCCTTAGACTGAATCAAGCCATATTTTTGAGGTTATATTGCAATAAGAACAAAAGTGTGTACAAAATGGATGAAACGAAAACTACGTTATATAATGAGTTTCCATACTTATTGACTTTGCTGTTGTAAAATAAAGACTACTTTTTGTCAAAAGTGCTTCATTCACTAATGTCGCTTCTATGTTCTAAGGTACAGCTGTAGTCTTTTCTAATTGAACCATCCTGCCTAATTCCTCCTTTTCCCCGCCGGATAGATAAGTTCTGTATTGCAGAATGCATTTTGCATTGGCAGCGCACCAGCTACATTACACTGAGGATCCCAACCCAAAATGGTTTGTTTCGCACCATCACCTCCCCAACCATGACTCCTCTGAGTAAGTGACATGCATGCCTGATCGTCTGTCCAATTTATTTTTAATTTTTATTTTTAATCAAGATGTTCAGGCATGTTATGAAACACCTCTGAAGCAGGTGGAACTTGAACCCAGGTCTCCTGGCTCAGGGAGGAAAACCACCATGAAAATTAACTCCACATGTTTTATAATCCATTATTGAGGTGCCCTAGGATCTATCAATTGAGTTTCAAAACAGATTGATGCTGGAACCTTAAAGATGGAATCATTTATCTCACTGTTGATAGAAGCTCATAGCAATGCCATATTTTTTGTCACTATTCAGGACTTGGTATTTACTGGAAGGATGGGAAACTAGACTGATGGGTGGTTCAAGTATTCATTCTGCCAGGTTGTGCAGATTATTCTTCAATACATTCATGTTGCAGCTGTACGGGACATTGGTTAAACCACTATTGGAATATTGCATGCAATGCCAGTCTCCCTACTAAAGGAAGGATGTAGTGTAACTTAAAAGGGTTCAGAAAACATTTACAAGGATGTTGCCATGGTTGGGGGTTTGAGCCACAGGGAGAGGCTGCATAGACTGAGGCTATTTTCCCTGGAGCATCAGAGGCTGAGGGGGGACCTTATAGATGTTTATAAAATCATGAGGGGCATGGATAGGGTAAATAGTTAATCTCTTTTCCCTAAAGAAGACATTGGTTTGGGGTAAGAGGGGTAACTTTCACACACAGGGTGGTGCATGCCTGGAATGAGCCACTAGGGAAGTGGTAGAGGCTGGCACAATTACGACATTTAAAAGGCATCTGGATGGGTATATGAGTAGAAAGGGTTTAGAGGGATATGGGCCCAAATTCTGGCAAAATGGATTAAATCAGTTTAGGATATCTGGTCAACATTGATGGGTTGGACCAAAGGGTCTGATTCTGTGCTGTATATCTCTATGACATTCATGTTTTTAAATGCCCAAAGGCCTTTGGGATGATTCTGGAGGCTGCCACTCACTTGCATAGTGCCTCAAAGGATGATATTGAACTCTACTATGCTTTACCATGTGCAATCATAGAATGGTACAGCATAGAAGGAGGCCATTCAGTCTGCTAACACTTCTCCAGTTCTTTCAAAGAGTAACTCGGTGATGTTCACCCCTCTGCTCTTTTCTCATATCCACACTTTTGTCCTTCAGTATTCTCCAAATCCATTTGAGTGGTTCTATTTTCTCCACCCTATCAAGCAGTTTCTTCTGAAACCCAATCACTCGTTGTGTAAAGTAATGTTTTGCCTTGCTGGCTCAATTTGTTTTACCATTCATCTTAAATCTGCTCCTTCTGGTTATTACTTTCAGACAGAAAACAATTTCTCATTTTTTAAAATGAATATTCACTCAAAGGCTGAATGGCGTCGGTGGCTGAGCCAATATTTAGTGCCCCTTCCTAAGTGTCCAGGAGGAGGTGTTAGTGAGTCAGAACCACTGTAGTCCATGTATTGTCAGGATACCACATTGATGTTAGGAAAGAAGTTCCAGCATTTTGATGGTGAAGGAACGGTGATATAATTCCACTATTCTAAACACCTCAGTCAAATATCCTCTTGTACAATTCTGCTCTAAGGAGAAATTCCTTTGTAAGGTTCTGATGCTCTGAAAGAATTCACCTTTCCGTGACAAGACTCCTGAGAAGATTGTTTGAGTGCTCAGCCACAATGTGACATCTTGTCAGCCTTCAATCATGCGTTATGTCTGATCTACTGGCTTCTTTGTGTGACATAAATAACCCTACACCAATTACTCATTTTGATTACCTATGTCATCTTCAATTAGTCTGACCTGATGAGTACAAGTATGCTGTCTGTTGCAAATGTTCAAGGCTCTGACATTGTCTCCTTTCTTTCTGGTCCCTATTCTCGTTTTTTTCATTCTTTGGTATCTTTCCTGGTATCAATGTTTCTGTTGCTTTTGGACTAATTGAAGATCCTCTCAGAGCTTCAAAGAATGAGGAGCCATCTCTGATTTTGGACTATTGGTCTCGACAAATTATTTGTGGTTGCAAAGCCTTTCATCCCATTCAATTTAGCTGAGCGAGCTTACTGGGTTTTGGGCATTGTTCACTTGGTAACACTCTTGAAAGTTGAACTTTGAATTCCGATGTTCCAGGTTCAATTCCCACAGCAGGACTTAAAGAAAATAAAAATCAAGGCTGAGACTCCAGTGTGGGGCTGGTACTTGCTTTCAAGTAAAATGTCAAAGACCCCATCTGCCTGCTTGGCTGGTGTAAAATCAATGATGGAAGTGAAGGAGGGGCCTTTCGACCACCCCCTCGCAACCACCACTCCATGTAACACCTGCCTGTTTAATTCCTCCCACCTCAGTATCCAAGGGCCCAAACACACCTTCCAGATGAGGCAGCACTTTACCTGCACTTCACTCAATCTAATCTACTGCATTCGCTGCTCACAATGTGCTCTCCTCTCTACATTGGGGAAACAAAACGTAGACTGGGTGTTCTGTTCGCAAAAGAGACCCTGAATTTCCAGTTGCCTGCCACTTTAGCACCCCACCCTGTTCCCTGGCCAACATCTCTGTCTCAGGTTTGCTGCAGTGCTCCAGTGAAGTTCAGCGCAAGCTTACAAGGACAGCATCTCCTTTACCGCTTGGGAACGCTTCAACCTTCTGGACAGAATATCGAGTTCAATAATTTTCAGGCTTGAGCGGTCTCATGTCCTTACTCAACCCCACACCCCTGGCCTTGTTTTAACATTACTATTACACACAACCCATTGTTAGCCATTAACAGTCACCATTAATAGTTATTCATCCTCCCAGTCTGATTGTTATCCACTCCTTTGTCTGTCTAACCTGTTATTTAGTCTCTTTGGACTCTACCCACCTATCATTTACTCCTTATCCCCTTCCCTCACCCTAACGTCTGCATAAAAAGAATTGCCTAGCTATCATTAGTTTCGAGGAAGGGTCACTGGACCCAAAACGTGAACTCTGATTTCTCTCAACATTTGCTGCCAGACTCATTGAGCTTTTCCAGCAATTTCTATTTATGTGCCTTAACACTTGTGCTCTGGCCAATATTTTTTAACATTGCAAAAAACACATTATTCAGTCATTATCATATTGCTGTTTGTGGGGGTTTGCTGAGAGCACATTGTTTGCTGTGTTTTCTGCTTTGCAACAGTAACTATACTTTAAAAGTATTCCATTGGCTAAAAAGCACTTTGAGACACTCAGAGGTCATGAAAAAGTTATATAAAAGCAAGTCTGTCTTTCTCTTGATTTGGCTTCTGATCCTGTAAAATGTCTTCTGAGCAATTATGCATCATCGTCACCTGCATGGCAAAACAATGTATGTCATTGCACAATCAGAGGCTGTTTTTAATTTGATTATTTGTGAATTCCCATCACTTCACTGATGGAATTAACCATAAAAATAGCTTTGCACGAATGCAATTTACTGCAGGTTGCTGTATCCATCTAGCTGAAATAGTCTAAGTGCAGGTGTCACTGCAGACCATTAAGTGCACAAAGAGATATCCTTAAGATTTGTGGAAAAGCTTTTAGTGCAGATATGTCTCTACTGCCTAAAATATGAAAGCTTGCTGCTATGACAGTTACCTTTATTGACCTTGTGAACTGACTAGAATTTATCCTAGAAATCAGAGTCTGGATTAGAGTGGTGCTGGAAAAGCACAGCAGGTCAGGCAGCATCCAAGGAGCAGGAAAATTGACATTCCTGCTGAAGGGTTTTTGCCCGAAACTGCTCCTTGGATGCTGCCTGACCTGCTGTGCTTTTCCAGCACCACTCTAATCTAGTCTCTGATAAAAGTCCTCACTTTTATCCTGGACTGCAGAGGTTTCTTATGCCCACTTCTGCCATTTCCATTCCCTCCCTCTCATCATCCTCTCCTCATCTGTCCTGTAAAATAGACAATAGGTGCAGGAGTAGGCCATTCTGCCCTTCGAGCCTGCACCACCATTCATTATGATCGTGGCTGATCATCCTCAATCAGTATCCTGTTCCTGCCTTATCTCCATAACCCTTGATTCCACTATCCTTGAGAGCTCTATCCAACTCTTTCTTAAACGAATCCAGAGATTGGGCCTCCACTGCCCTCTGGGGCAGAGCATTCCACACAGCGACCACTCTCCGGGTGAAGAAGTTTCTCCTCATCTCTGTCCTAAATGGCCTACCCCTTATTTTTAAGCTGTGTCCTCTGGTTCAGGACTCACCCATCAGCGGAAGCATGTTTCCTGCCTCCAGAGTGTCCAATCCTTTAATAATCTTATACGTCTCAATCAGATCCCCTCTGAGTCTTCTAAACTCAAGGGTATACAAGCCCAGTCACTCCAATCTTTCAACATAAGATAGTCTTCATCAGGGAAATCCCTGATGAAAATCCCTCGCGATCTCTCAGTCAAGACACATGCGAGATGAGATCAGGTAAGATAGTCAATAGCATGGTCAAGAGAGGTTTGAAGATGCAATTTCAAGGAAGAAAAAGAAGTATAATTGTGGAATGGTTATGAGTCATAGAGATCTACAGCAAGGAAACAGACCCTTTGGTCCAACTCATCCATGCCGACAAGATAGCCTATATAAATCTAAGGAGAAAGTGAGGACTGCAGATGTTGAGAGAGTGGTGCTGGAAAAACACAGCAGGTTAGGCAGCAGCTGAGGAGCAGGAAAATCAATGTTTTCGGGCATTTTTCCCTGATGAAGGGCTTATGCCCAAAACGACTATTCTCCTGCTCCTTGGATGCTGCCTGAACCGCTGTACTTTTCCACCACCACACTCTCAACTATATAAATCTGCTAGCACTTGGCCCATTTCCCTCCAATCCTTCCTATTCATATACCCATCCAGATTCCTTATAAATGTTGTAATCGTATCAGCCTCCACCACTTACTCTGGCAACTGATTCTATGAACACACCACCCTCTGCGTGAAAAAGGCACCCCTTGGGTCCCTTTTATATTTTTTCCCCACTCACCTTAAATCTATGCCCTCTAGTTTTGGACTCTCCTACCCCGGGGAAAAGACCTTGTCTATTTTCCCTATCCATGCCCCTCATGATGCACCAGGGAACATAACCCCAGCCTATTCAGCCTTTTCCAATAGCTCAAACTTCCAACCCTAGCAACATCCTCGGAAATATTTTCTGAATTCTTTCAAGTTTCACAATATCCTTCCTCTAGCAGGGAGATCAGAATTGCGTGCAATACACCAAAAGTGGCTGAACCAATGTCCTGTACAGCCGCAAAGTGCCCTCCCAACTCCAATACTCAATGCACTGACCAATAAAGGCAAGCATTCCAAAAACCTTCTTCACGATCCTATCTACCTGCAACTCCACTTTCAATGAACTATCAACCTGCACTCCTAGGTCCCTTTGTTCAGCAACACTCTCCAAGACCTTGCCATTAATTGGTAGGTCCTGCTCTGATTTGCCTTCCAAAATGCAGCACCTCATATTTATCTAAATTAAACTCCGTCTACCATTCCTCAGCCAATTGGCTCACCTGATCAAGTTGTACTCTGAGATGACCTTCTTCGCTGTCCACTACACCTCCAATTTTGGTGTCAAAAAGAGTGGCGTTGGTAAAGCGCAGCAGGTCAGGCAGCATCTAAGGAGCAGGACTGTTGACGTTTTGGACAAAAGCCCTTCATCAGGAATGAGATGCCTGATTCCTGATGAAGGAGCCTATGCCCGAAACGTCAATTCTCCTGCTCCTTGGATGCTGCCTGATCTGAAGTGCTTTTTCAGCACCACCCATATTTGACTCTGACTCTCCAGCATCTGCAGTCATCACTTTCTCCCAACTACTCCCAATTTTAGTGTCATCTGCAAACTTACTAACCATACCTTCTGTGTTCATATCCAGATCTTTTATATAAATGACAAAAAACCCTGCACTAACCCTTGTGGCACACCACTGGCCACAAGCCTCCAGTCTGAAAAGCAACCCTCTATCAGCATCTTCTGTCTTCTACCTTCAAACCAGTTCTGGATCCAAATAGCTAGTTCTCCTCTATTCTGTGATCTAACCTCACTAACCAATCTACCATGAGGAACCTTGTTGAATGTCTTACTGAATTTCATATAGATCATGACCACAGCTCTGCACTCATCAATCCTTTTCGATACTTCTTCAGAAAACTCAGTCGAGTTAATGAGACATGATTTCCCATACACAAAGTCATGTTGACTATCATTAATCAGTCCTTGCCTTTCCAAATGTAAATCCTGTCCCTCAGGAATTCCTCCAACAATTTGCCCACCACTGACATCTTGCTCACCTTCCTTACTGCCCTTCTTAAACAGTGGCACCACGTTAGCCAACCTCCAGTCTTCCGGCATCTCACCTGTGACTATTGCTGATACAAATATCGTAGCAAGGGCCCCAGCAATCACTTCCCTAGCTTCCCACAGAGTTCTAGGGTATACTTGATCAGATCCTGGGGATTTATCCACCTTTTATGCGTTTTAAGTCATCCTCTTCCTCTATAATTTGGATATTTTTCAAGATGTCGCTATTTATTTCCTCACGTTCTCTATCTTCCATATCCTTCTCCACAACTTCTCATTTAGTAACTCACCCTCATTCTCTGCTTTGTTTCTGCCTGCTCTGACTGTTTAACTTACTCCTTTTCTCAACTGTATCACTCAGTCTGCTCTCTTTCCTCACTATCTCCCTGCACCCCCAACCAGCCAACTAGTTTAAATCTTCCTGAGCAGCTCTAGTAAATCTCTCTGCCAGTATATTAGTCCCCTTCCAATTCAGATGCAATCCGTCCTTCTTAGACAGTTCACTTCTACCCAAAAAGATCAGATTAGATTCTCTACAGTGTGGAAACAGGCCCTTTGGCTCAACCAGTCCACACCGACCTTCTGAAGAGTAACCCACCCAAACCCACTTCCCTTTAACTAATGCACCTAACACTATGGGCAATTTAGCATGGCCAATTCACCTGGCCTACGTATCTTTGGACTATGGAAGAAAACTGAAGCACCTGGAGGAAACCTGTGCAGACACAGGGAGAATGTGCAAACTTCACACAGACAGTCACCCGAGGCTGGAATCGAACCAGAGTCCCTGGCGCTGTTAGGCAGCAGTGTTGCCCCAAAAGTGATTCCAATGATCCAAAAATATGAATGCGTCTCCCCTGCACTTGCTCCTGAGCCACACATCCATCTCCTATTCCTATTCTCACTTGCTTGTGGCAATGGGAGAAATCCAGATATTACTTCCCTTGAGGGCCTCCTTTTTAAATTCCTGCCTAACTTACTATATTCTCTTATCTGAATCCAGTCTTTATCTTTTCCTTTGTCATTAGTTCCAAGGTGTACAACCACCTCCTGCAAGTCCCTTTTGCCTTTGAGAATATTCTGCATCCTCTCCAAGAGATCCTTGATCCTGGCACCAGGGAGCCAATACTTCATTCTGATTTCACACTGTTTTGGCTGCAGGAACATCTATCTGTGCATCTGACTGGAGAGTCCCCTCTCACAACTGATCGCTTGAAACCTGACATACCCTTTGTTACATTAGAACAAGTCTCATTACCAGAAACTTGGCTGTTCGTGCTACATTCCCCTGAGAGTCCATCACCTCCCTACATTTTCCAAAACAGCATATTTGTTTGAGATGGGGATAGACATGGGAAACACCTACACTACCTGCCTCCTTCTCCTACCTTTCCTGAAGGTCACCTGTCTACCTGACTATCTTCAGTTTATCTCCCTTCCTGCAACTGCCATCCATCACGCCCTCTTGCTCCTGTAAATTCCACATTGCCTCTAACTGCTGCTCCAACCGATCCATGCGATCTGATAGGATTTGCAACGGAGTGCACTTCCTGAAGATGTAATCATCAGTAACATGGAAGGTCTCCCTAATCTCCCACCTCCTACAGGAAGAGCACATCACTCCACTCAAGGCCATCTTTGCCAAATTAACAATCCACAGACCCAGAAAATACTGCTCTTAAAATGCTGCTCCAGGCTAACTTAGTATCTATGTTTTATATTTTAAAAATTTAATCAAGAGATAGATCTGAATAAGAACATAGAATCAAAAAGAACCCACTCTACTCACTGTTTTAGATTTACAAAGAAAAAACTAGCCACTTAGCTGCACCCCTGCTTTGAGCTCCCCCACACAGGTTTCTCCTAAAGGTGAGAATTCTCGAATATTGGACCTTTCAGGCAGCTGAGGACAAGCAATAGTGGAGTGGTTAAAATCAGGGTTGCTTGTGTGGCCAGGATTAGTGAAACACTGAAACACTGGGCACCATGTTTGGGAAATTATGAAGGCTTTGAAGAGGGTACAGAAGAGATTTATTAGAATTTTTAAAAAGTTACAACTTGCATTTATGTAGCACCTTTGATGACCACTAGACATGACAAATTGTGTTACAGTTAATGAAGTACTCTGAAATGTAGTCACTGTTAGAATGTGATACCTAATTTGTGCTCACCAAAATTCCACAATTAGCAATGTGACAATAATCAAATAATCTGTTTTTTGTGATGTTCCAGAGTAAAGAGTATTGACGAATATTGGGAGCAGTATTCCCTCTAATGTTCTTTCCCAGCTGCACAGTCTGTGTGGGAAATGGCTTCTGGAACCAGAAGATAATGCTGTGATCAGTGTGCTAACTGCTCACTATGCACACAACCATAGTGCAGCTACATATGCTCACAGCTGCCCAGCTTAAAGTCAGAATGGGTGAGAGTTATTTTTAAAAAGAATTTTATTCACAGGATGTTGGCATCATTGGCTGGGCAAGCATTTATTGCACATCCTGAGTTGCCCTTAAGAAGGTGGAAACCACCTATTTTGTGACTTCACGGAATTCCACATCAAAGTCACCTGAATGTGGCCCAAACAATGAAAGGGAGTCAAACAATGAGAATGATATTCTGTACAGTTCGTTCTCATTCTGGACCTACAAGCAACTGTTTACACAAGTCAAGAGAATGTTTTCTGACATTCTTCTCTCCTGCTAAAGATCAGAAAGTTTAGCTGTAATGCTATTAATTAGCCAGATGTAACGGCATGTTTTAGTGAATCATAGACCCCTTGAGGTTGGCTCAGTGGCTCAGTGGTTAGCACTGCTACTTCATAGCGCCAGGAACCCACGTTTGATTCCACCCCCGGGCAACTGTCCGTGTGGAGTTTGCACATTCTCTTTGCTTCTGAATGGGGTTTCCTCCCACAGAGCAAAGATGTGCAGATTATGTGGTTGGCCATACTAAATTGCTCAGAGTGTCCAGGGATGTGCAGTCTAGGTGGGTTAGCCACTGGAAAATGCAGGGTTACAGGCATGGAGTTGAGTCTCAGTGGGATGCTTTTTGGAGGATCGGTGTAGATTCAATGGGCTGAATGGCCTGCTTCCACACTGTAGAGATTCTATGATTTTGCCAGTTGTGAAATTGTGAACATTAATATTGTCAGAGCTGGACTGGAAATCAAACATCAAAGGAAAACATACTGCACTAGAGAGCAGGGTTTTTTTGTTGATGAAGGAAAAATATTCTCCTATCATTGTTAGGATGGAAGTATTCAATAACAAGACATTGTATATGAGGCATTGTGGAAATGGAAGATGTTTGCTACAGTAGATTTGTGTAGTAAGACTATCAGTTTATCTTGACAATTTTTTTCGAACGATTCAAGAGAGTAATTAACCTTTGAGGACTGTACAGTGGATGTTCATGATTGATTATTGCAGAGTAAAATACTGCCTAATTATAATGTTGTTTCCTATGTTTCTGAATGCTCCGCACATTGTAAATAAAAATCTAGCTATTTTCACCCTTTTTAATATTTCTGATTGGAGTGATCATACTCACCACTGAGTGAACTGAAACCATCTGAAAATTAAATCCAATACACAGGAGATTGAAACTAGGCAGGTCTGAAGTGTTAGGTCACATGATAGTTTTATGACTCTCAAAGACTGAGTTTTGACTCAAAGAAATGATGAGAAGATAAACTGTATTTAAAAGTGTAATACCATTTTGCACTTGCAATGATGTTTTTCATATATTTACAGCGGGATCCTTTTGATGTATTGGTATTGCCAAGATGATGGAGGAATGCATAACATTGGGATGGCAGTAAAAATTTGCAACTGTCAATTTTTGACCCATGAGACCACCCATGAGAAGTTAGTCTTCAGACATTAGTCGCTTCATTGCACATCTAAAATTCAGAATACCTCTTTGTCGCCAATAGCTATGTATTCACTGGAGTTTAGAAGAATGACGGATCTTGTAGAAATTCATAAAATTCTAAGAGGACTAGACAGGGAAAATGCAGGAAGCATTTTCCTGATGACTGGGGAGTCCAGAACCAGGAGTGACAGTCTAAGAATACAAGGTAGGCTATAAAGGACAGAGATGAGGAGAAATTTCTTCATGAGCCTAGAATTCACTGCCACAGGAAATAATTGAGATCAAGTTATTGAAGTTTTCAAGCATGAGTTAAATCTAGTTCTTGGGGCTAGAGGATATGGGGAGAAAGCAGGAACAGGGAATGGAGTTGCATGATCAACCACAATCGTATTGAATGGCACAGCAGGCTTGAAGGGCTGAATATCTTATTCCTGTTCCTATTTTCAATATTTCTATCATTTTACCAGGGAGGGTTGAAAAATAGACCCAGAAATAACCTAAACACATGTATGGAGTCATAGAGTCAGAGATATGTACAGCACGGAAACAGACCCTTCGGTCCAACTTGTCCACGCTGACCAGATATCCTAAATTAATTTAGTCCAATTTGTCAGCATTTGGACCATAACCCTCTAAACCCTTCCTGTTCATGTACCCAACCAGATGCCTTTTAGATGTTGTAACTGTCCCAACCTTCACCACTTCCTCTGGCAGCTCATTTCTCTCTGTGTGAAAAAGTAGCCCCTTAGGTCTCTTTTAAATATTTCCTTTCTCACCTTAAACCTATAGGTTTGGACTCCTCTACCCTGGAAAAAAGATTTTGGCTATTCGCCCTATCCGTGCCCCAATTGATTTTATAAACCACCATAAAGTCACCCCTCAGCCTCTGACACTCCAGGGAAATAGCCCTCTCTTGATAGCTTAAACCCTCCAAGCCCAGCAACATTCTTGTAAATCTTTTCTGCCCCCTTCAAGTTTAACAACATCCTTCCTAAAGCAGGGAGACCAAAATTGAACACAATATTCCAAAAATGGCCTAATCAATATCCTGTACATCTGCCACATGACACCCCAACTCATATACTCGTTGCACTGACTGATTAAAGGCAAGTGTCCCAAATGTCACCTTCACTACTCTGTCAACCTGCAACTCTTAATCTAGTCCCATTTGTCACACTGGGCTCATATCTCACTAAACCCTTCCTATTCATTAAGGTAAAAACAATGACTGCAGATGCTGGAAACCATATTCTGGATCAATGGTGCTGGAAGAGCACAGCAGTTCAGGCAGCATCTGAGGAGCTTCAGCAAAATCGACGTTTCGGGCAAAAGCCCTCCTGATGAAGGGCTTTTGCCCGAAACGTCGATTTTGCTGAAGCTCCTTGGATGCTGCCTGAACTGCTGTGCTCTTCCAGCACCATTGATCCAGAATCCTTCCTATTCATTACCCATCCATTTGTCTTTTAAATGTTGAAATTGTATCAGCCTTCACCACTTCCTTTGGCAGCTCACTCCATACATGCACCACCTTCTCCCTACAGCTCAAATCCTCCAACCCTGGCAAATAGGTTGGAATGCAGGTCAATGGCTAAATTTGCTTTAGTGTTTTCAGTTGAAAGCTCATAGAACAGACTCAAAAAAGTGTGAATTAAATTTCTTGGTTACAATTTGTTCTATTTTTAGCTCCTGAATCTTCTAATCCAGATAATGCAGGTGGAATGGGTCATGTTGGCCATGAATGGGAAAACTGCAAAACGCGCTCCAGATTCTGATTGGTCTAATCTGCCCCTTCTTTGCCAAATTTCCATGTTCTTACATCTGCCTAATAAAGTTCTTAGCAAGGCATGGTCTATGTATGCAGTATCTGGGTAAGACCCATATGCATACTTCTGTCCAGATGTCTGAGGTCACAGGAGTGCACTGTGGTGTGCAGGCACAGTTAGCACAAAGGCTAGGTTTTTCCATTAACTTGCTACTTTTGAGAGATTGACGTACCAGGCTAAACATTTTAGGACTGAGATAAAGAGATATTTCTTCACCCAGATTGTGGTGAACCTGTGGAGTTCACGACCACAGAAAGTGGTTGAGGCCAAAACATTGTGTTTTCAAAACAGTGGTTAAAGAGATCATGGGTTGGGGGGAGGACGGTATTAGGGTTTTGAATTCAATGATCAGCTATGATGGTGGAGCTGGCGGAGCAGGCTTGAGGGGTCAAATGGTCTTCTCCTGCTCCTATCTTCTATGTTTCTATGGTTGTCATTACTATGGCCTCTGGTTGCCTAGGTCTTGTGCTTCTGAAGGTTGGTTTGCAGCTGTTGCCTCCTTTATCCTTCTGTATCGATCTCTCCTCAGCTTCAGGATGGCCAGACAAGGGGCACAATTGCCCTGTGCCATTTTCAGCTCTGTAACTGCAGTGCATTGATGAATACAGTCATCATTCTCTTTGAGATTTGACTTACAAGCCTATTCCATCATGACCTGCTAATCCCTTCATTAAGCATCTTTCCTCCCTTGGCTTTCTCCACAAATGGCATGCACATCATCTTGAGGTTGGTTCTGTGTAGCATCAGAGGACAGATCCTCATGAACTAGGAGACATTGTGTATTGCCGTGGTACTTAAAGCATTTTAGCACGCTGTCCCTTACACAATAGTCAGCTTCCCTTCAGTGAGATTGTAGCCCAACTATTGTAACCTCATGTGATTGGATAAAGTGTGGAGCTGGAAAAAGTGCAACAGGTGAAGCAGCATTAGAGGAGGAGGGGAGTTGGCATTTCAGGTCAGTACTTTGCACTAGTCCTGATGAAAGGTTCCGACCTGAAACGTTGAACCTCCCCCCCACCGCTGCGAGATCTGCTGTACTTTTTCTAGCTCCCCTCTTTATCTACTCTGATCTCCAGCATCTGCAGTTCTCACCATCTCCACTTGTGTGGTTGACCTGCCATTAACATTCCCCAGTCCCAGACATTTCCCTTGCCTGGTGTGAACTTCCAGTTGGGAAATTAGAGGCCACCTGAGCTCCTTAGATTTTACACATCTCTCTCTCTTCCTTAAAACCTCAGACAACATGAGATGCCCATGATGTACAGTGGCTCCGTGACTTCCTGGGATGTTTTTGGAATGTGACACCGTCAATTCTGGAACCATTCTGGTTTTCAGGAGTGGAACCCATCTACTGGACTCGTGATTATTGGATACCCCTTCAGTCAGCCAGAAACTCTAAGCATTAACTGCACCCACTCAAAAATAACCTTCTCAATTAGAGTGCGGATCTTTTGTCTGAGCCTGCAACGGTAATTTCCTTGAGAGAAAATGCTATGGTTCAGCTTTGCTTTGAAAATGAATATCTCTGACTCTCTCATTGTAATCCACCAAGTTCCCCTCATTGTGTTTAACCATGCTGCCTTGCATTCCTGATATCTTTGTTACTGTTGAATGACCCCCATGTTGATGTTGACTTCCCCAGCTTCTATTGAGTACCTAGCTCCAATGCTCCTCCTGACCCTGATCCTTCTCATTTTTGAGGTTACCTGTATTCACACTTTCCATGATGCTACCTATGTGACTGTACAATCCTTGCCCATGACACTACCACATCTAAATTTCCCCCATGACTTATCGATATATCCTTTACTGAGCAGACAGACTCTTAGCCCTAAACTGCAACAGCTTTCTGTGATCACGCCAGACAAACAAAGCAAGGACAAAAACATATTGCAGTATCCAGGCTCGGTGGACAGTGTATGGGCTATGGCATACCCTTGACCTGTGTGCATCATCCTTGCATTTCCTTTCCCCACTGATTCTCTTTCCCTTCGCTGCCTTGTTCCACTAGCAGACTTTACCTTGTAGCTGATTTAAAGCTGTATTGCTAGCTGGATAAAACAGCAAAAATTTATTCTGATGTCCTGGAAAAAGTCAGGTTTGTTAGGCACATTTCTCTTGTAGGTACTAAAGCGGAGTTATTGAGTCAGAGTCATTCAACATGGGAGCAGACCCTTTGGTGCATCCAGTCGATGCTAACTAAATCCCAAGCTAAACTAGTTCCACCTGCCTATGTTTGGCCCATATGCCTCTAAACCTTTCCTATATGTGTACTTTACCAAATGTCTTTTGAACATTGTAACCGTACCCATATCCACCACTTCCTCTGGAAGTTTATTCCACACATTCTCTGTATAAAAAAGTTGCTCCTATGTCTTTTTTAAATCTTTCTTGTCTCTCCTTAAAAATATACTCCTGATCTTAAAATTCCCCATTCTAGGGAAAGGACACTTGCCATTCACCTTATCTATACCCCTCATGATTTCTCAACTTCAACGCTGTAGTAAAAAAAAGTCCCAGCCTATCCAGCCTCTCCATATAATTCAAACTTTCCATTCTCAACAACATCCTGATAAACCTTTTCTGAACTATCTCCATTTGAAAGCAAGGATTTCTCAATGGGTTAGAATTGAGTTGGAAGCAAGCACTTAATTCTGGCAAAATGTGCTTTTATTGAGATGCAAGTGAATGCAAATAGACTTCCTGACACTTGCAAACAGTAGGGTTTTCCTGTATATTAAAGGCTACAGAACTTATTTGCTAAAGTTTATCCCACCATTAAAATTCTGAATTTTGGACTCTTGCCCAATGATCCAGGGTGGATTGAAGATACAGAGAATCCATGACCACATTGAATAGCAAATGACGCTCATGGGACGATAGACCTAGCCTACCCCTATGTTCCTAGCTCTATTACATGTAACAAATCTGTTTTCTAATAATTGAGAATTCTGAAGGACCCACTGCACAGTCCTTGACTATGATTGAAAAGATTAGGATAAGATGAATTAGGAGGAGTGAAATAATTTGAATTAGGTAATATTTCTGAAGCTTAATATTTTCATATTAAGCCATATTAGTGTGTTTGTGGACCACAGCAATGGGAATTCCAGACTTAACCTTCTGGACTTTAATGTTAAGTTCTACACCTTCAAATTGTGAATCAAATCAGATCCCTTCCCTTTCTTTTAGCTTTCCTTGTTACATTCTCTGTCACTGTGTCCTCTCTCCCTTCCCCCTACCTCAGTGGGACTGTCAGTTCTTTCAAAGACACATCATGGTTCTGCCTTTCTTACGTTCTGATGACTTAACGTAAACTATCAACATCCATTCCCCCCCAGCACTGTAGCATAAGTGCTGCCCCCTCCAAACTTCATGTTAGCTCTAATCAAGAGTCATCTAGATTTGAAACGTTAACTTGCTCTCTTCTTGTCAATGCTGCCTGACCCACTGTGATCCCCAACAGTTGTTTGTAGCATTGGAATTTCGGGGTCAGGTTTTCGTATTCATTCTGCTCCTGACCTCAGTGGACTTCTGTTAAGAGCCGCTCTCCATGAGTCAAGACAGTTAAAAGAAGAATAACCCTGGCCACGATTTCAATCCACTTCAGTTCTGGAGCAGATCTGACAGCAAGCCACTTCTTTTTATTTCAAAAATATACTTTATTCATAAAATTATTTGGATCTCTATTCAATTGGTCATGCCATTCTTGTGCACACATTACATTGCTTTACATACAGACATCGAAATTTATTTTCCATATACAAAAGTATGTACAATTACTATCCAGCTCTTCTGCTGAGGTGTCAGCGGAGCCCAAATGACTGGGTGGGCTCCCTGTTTTTCTTTAGGCAGGCAGATGTTACACGGTGGCCTTTCCCACCGCGCCTTGGTGGCAGCTGCCCCAAGCTTCAGTGCGTCCCTCAACATGTAGTCCTGGATCTTGGAATGTGCCAGTCTGCAACACTCAGTCGGGTCAACTCCTTCAGCTGGAAGATCAACAGGTTTCGGATCGCCCAGAGAGCGTCCTTCACCGGGTTGATGATCCCCCAGGCACAGTTGATGTTCGTCTCGGTGTGCGTCCCGGGGAACAGACTGCAGAACATAGAGTCCCGCATCACAGCGCTGCTCGGGACGAACCTCGACAAACACCACTGCATTCCTCTCCAGACTTCTTCTGCATAGGCAAATTCTAGAAGGAGGTGTGTGACAGTCTCGTCCCCTCCGCAGCCGCTTCGAGGGCAGCGTGCGGTGCGGCTAAGAGTCCGGGTGTGCATAAAGGATCTCACAGGCAGATCCCTTCTCACCACCAGCCAAGCCATGTCTTGGTGCTTGTTGGAAAGTTCTGGCGATGAGGCATTCTGCCAAATGGCTTTTATAGTCTGCTCAGGGAACCACTCGATAGGATCCGCCCTCTCCTTTTCCCGAAGAGTCTCAAGGACACTACGTGCTGACCACTTTCTGATGGACTTGTGGTCAAAGGTGTTTTTCTTCATAAACTTCTCCACGAAGGACTTCTCCACGGTCCAACTACACGGAGCGTTCCGCGGCAGGGAGGCCAGGCCCATCCTTTGCAACACCGAGGACAGGTAGAACCTCAGTACGTAGTGACACTTGGTGTTTGCGTACTGGGGATCCACGCACAGCTTGATGCAGTCACACACAAAGGTGGTCATCAGGGTGAGGGTGGCATTGGGTGTGTCTTTTCCCCTGTTGCCCAGATCTTTATACATCGAGTCCCTTTGGACCCAGTCCATCTTTGATCTCCATATAAATTGGAAGATGGCCCGGGTGACTGCAGCGGTAGTCACATTTAATGGGAATAGGCCAGACCTGTGCCATGTATAATAGCAATGACAGTGCCTCACACCTGATGACCAGGTTTTTTCCTGCGATGGAGAGTGACCGTAGCTTCCATCTGACCAGTTTCTGCCTCACTTTGCTGTTACGCTCCTCCCAAGACTTGGCGCAGGCCCCAGCCTGCCCGAACCAAATACCCAGCTCCTTCAGGTGGTCGGTCCTGACGCTGAAGGGGATCGAGGATTGGTTGGCCCAGCAAGCCACTTGTTCCAAAAAAAACACACTTCCCAATTTACTCACAAGGTGGCAGTAGTCTGTTACTTTGCACTATCATTCTCCCCAATGAACTGTTTGATCCGACTGACTGCTCCCGAACACTTAAGAGACACACTCTGTTTCCAATTGCAAAAGCCAACCTTGGGGAATGTAATGCCTTTGTTTTTATTTTTAATCCAATCTGGGGTGTTTATTTTTTTTTGCAGGAATTAATTTCCACAAGCAGCTTTCTAGCACATACCGAAGGAATTTGTAATCAAGCTCAGCTGTCCATTTCTGCATTCTACAATCGTACCCAACCCCTCTCCTTTCCTTTCTGTGACTGTTAACACTAGATTACCTGGAATTAAGTATCGTGTGTTTGGTAGCATAGACAGAGCTGTCCCTTGTAATCAAAGAGCTTCACCTACCATTGTGCTGAGTTGTCTGCTGTTGTCATATTCTTCTGTAGCTTTTTAAGCATTATGACATAAAGGTGAAATATAAAAGAAAGGTGCAACCTCGATTAGAGAAACACCTAAGTTTTTGAGCAATGTTAAATCCAAGCTACATCTCACACTGAAAGGTTCAAACATGTCTATGTGGTAATATACTAAACCACAGGAACCAGGAGTTATTTGACAGTTAAAGGCCCACACATTTCACTAAGAAATGTTTAACAAAACTTTTTATTCCTCTTTCCTTGCCAGACAATGTGAGTCAAGGACGCAGAACATGTTGTCCTCTGACACATTGAAAAATCACAATGGGTTATGTCTTGATGTTCAGTACTGGTTGTACAGAAGCCTCCTCCAATCGCCTTATCGCACCAGGGATCTGGGTTCGATTCCAACCCTGGGGACTGTCTGTGTGGAGTTTGCATATTCTCCCCGTGTCTGCATGGGTTTCCTCCTGGTGCTCTGGTTTCCTCTCGCAGTCCAAAATTGTGCAGGTTGGGTGGATTGGCCATGCTAAATTGCCTGTAGTCCAAGGATGTACAGGGTAGGTGGACTGGCCATGGGAAACGCAGGGTTATGGGGATTGGGTAGGGTTGGTGTGGATTTGATGGGCTGAGTGGCCTGCTTCCAAACAGTAGCGATTGTATTACTGAAGTTGATGGTTTTAGTTGATGCTCCAAACTGCACTCCCCAGCTACAGACATCCCTCTAGTAACAGTTCGAGATGGGATCCAGTAGCAACCTGGCTTTCGTGGTTTCTTTGTTAGTGGGTTTGGTTGCCACACCTTTCAAAAGAGGCTCTAATTAAAACTTCGTTGCAGCAATGGGAGGCTCCACGTATGTCACTGGTGGATCCTTGTCAAGAAACAGATTTGTAAGTTCAGTGCCACTTTGATCATCACTTCCACGGGCATTGGGTGTCTATCAAGACTCAGGTCATCCTGTGCATGATGTATAAGTCAATGAAGACCTCCCTGGAGAGCCACACCTTTCATTAATACTGTCACTCAGATTTCTACAGGTAGTTGGTGTATAAGTAAAACAAGGAACTGTGGATGCTGGAAATCTGAACCAAAAAACAGAAATCCCGAGAGAAACCCTGGCACATTATTGGCAAGAAAGTGGAGTTAATGTTTCGCCTCTTCATCAGAATCGTGAATCTGGGGCACACTGGGCCACTGATAGGTCCTTCTTCTGTAGGCTCCTCCATGTACCCATCTGCTAATTTCCTGGATGTAGGTTAGACCTCTTGCTGACCATGCTGCAGTTGCAGAGGTGTCCTTGACATATGGCCATCCCTCCCTCTCTCCTCCTCCTCCTCCACATGGTGCTCCAGCAAGACAGGGCAGATGAGCCTCATGGGCTGTTGGTCTTTCCCCCCTCTCATGCACTTCCCTTGGAGTCAGACTCCTCTGGGAGTCTTTTCCATTGTTCATTCTTTGAGCTAGCTGCAACTTTGAGAGCTTGCACGCAGACTAATTCCCTTCTTAACAACATCGTGCACTGACCTACTTCGATAACTCAAGGAAACTGCTCATTGCCACCTTTCCCATGGCAATTAGAGTTAGGCAATGAACGCTTGTCCAGCCAGGAATGGCAAGAATACGTTTTAAAAAATACGGCTGCTGCCGACAAGAAATAACCTCTTCTCCTGTCTTAAACTCTTTCACGGTTTTGAGCATCCTTTTGAGCAGATCACAATAACTCACTGGCAGTCTGCCCCTGGGCCAGTTGTGAAGTGGTTTTGCTAACACCCTGGAAAAGTTATGGGAAAAGTTGGAGATTTTTCAGAAACATGGAGCTTATCTATCACTCAGTGTCCACAAGTCAAAACATAATAACCTTTAAGTTATGATTATTGACCTTTATGCTTTATCCCCTTCTAAGTTATTCTTCCAACAGACTGTTCTATAAAATAGTTGAAGATTGTGTTTAGGTAATAGCAAAACTTTTTTATTATGCATCTGTGGCTGGAAGGGGATGGTGGATGTATCTCTTTTATATGTTTCTTTTAAAAAGCCTTTGCTGGGAAAATTTTGCAGATTATATATAGGTACTTACAGCATTGTGTGTCTGAATAAAACAGGGAAGTAATTAAAAAAACTTGCAGCTCGAGCAGTTGAAGCTAGGGAAGACTTTTGTTTGACTCTGGAAGCTCATTAAACAGCAGTGTAGGTTGTAGAACTTGCCTCATCATGTTAAAGTACTGCCTGAAACCCACGCTGTGGCTTGGCAGGGCTCCACAGCAAGAGAGCAGCTCTGTAAAATTACTCTTCATTAATCTATAGAGCCTTCATAAGATGTAACAATACACTGAAATCCAGAAGCGCTAAACAAAAACAGAAAATTCTTGGGAATGCTAAAGTCCCAGGAATACTTGGCAGGTCATTTTGGAGACAGTTACAAAGAAATTGCAGCAAGATAATAGCTTTGCGGTTCTGGCACTGTGCACATAAGCCAAAGGAACTGGAACTAGGATATACAGTTTGACAATGATTCACTTTAAGACAGAAAAGAGGAGAATTTGTTTTGTCAGAGGTTCACGAGTCTTTGGAAATCTTTTCCCTAGAGAGAAAGGAGGGCCATTGAATATTTTTAAGGCAGAGTTAAAAATCACACAACACCAGGTTATAGTGCAACAGGTTTCTTTGGAAGCACTAGCTTTCAAAACGCTGCTCCTTCATCAGGTGTGTGGAGCATAAGACTGTAAGACGCAGAATTTAGAGCAAAAGTTTACAGTGTGATGTAACTGAAATTATATATTGAAAAAGACCTGGATTGTTTGTTAAGTCTTTTATCTTTTAGAATGACCATGTTGGTTTCAGTTCTTTCATATGTAAATCGCAAAACATTTTTTAAAAGCTACATTCTCAAGTGAACTTTAACAATTGGTGTCATTGTCGGCCCATATAATGTATTGAAGGTGTGATCTTCCCTGTGTGAAGCTGTCTGTGCCACAATGGTCGGATTGATTCTACTCTAAAAATGGATTTACAGAATCTTATATGGATTCATGCAGTTTTTGAGCAAAGTAAAATGTAATTCTGCACGTGTATATGTGTATGTCTGAATGTGCGTGTGTTTGTTGGGGGGCGGGGTGGGGCGTTATAAGTGTCCATGAGACAGTGTGTGTGAGTGTGAGTGTAAAGGGCTATAAGTCTGTGAAAGGGTATGTGTGGGAGTGTATGTGTGAGCGTATGAGAGAGGGTCTGCGTGAGTGCGTTTGTGTGTGTGTGTTTAGTGCAATGGGGCCACCTGTAGTGTAACATGAACCCAAGGTCCTAGTTGACGCCATCCCCATGGGTACCAAACTTGGCTATCAGCCTCTGCTCGGCCACTTTTCATTGTTGCCTGTCCTGAAGTCTGCCTTGGAGGACGGTCACCTGAAGGTTTGAGGTCACATGTCCTGGACCGCTGATGTGTTCTCCGACTGGGAGGGAATATTCCTGTTTGTTGATTGTTGTGTGGTGTCAATTCATCTATTGCCGTAGAATCTGCTCGGTCTCACCAATGTACTGTGCCTCAGGAAATCCTTGCCTGCAGCATATGAGGTAGACAACGTTGGCTGATTCGCATGAATACCTACAACGTACATGGTGGTATCTGTGTCGACTTTCTGACACGTCTTGCAGCATCTACCATGACAAGGTTGTATGGTATTGTCCTGAAAGCCGGGCAGTTTGCTACGAACAATGATCTGTTTGAGGTTTGGTGGTTGTTTAAAGGCAGAGGTAGATAGAATATTGACTAATATGAGAGTCAATAGTTATCAGGTGGGATTGTGGGATTGAGGCCACAGCCTTACACATCATGATGGAATGTTGGAACAGCCTCCAAGAATTGAATGGTCTACTCCAACTCATAACTTGCATGTTCACAAAGTCTGGATGAACAATCTCAGAATCTGAGTAAAAGTCTTGCCACAGCAATTTGAGGATTTAAATGACCCCAGGCAAAGTTCCCAAATTTGTTACCAGTTTTACCCCAAATTTTCATGCTCCCAGGCAGAGGAGGGACGGACTAGCTCCCCTTCCTTAGTCACCCACCCTTTGGTTGGTCACAACAAGGTTAGTTAAAAACATCCTCTCCCTCATTCATACCTCTCGCCAGTTTAAGGGATCCAATTTAAACAGACTTTCTTGCTTTAAAAAAAGAGTGAATTTATTAGCTAATTAATGCGAGAGAAAAAACAAACACAAATGCACACAGATTAGAAATAAGAAATGAGTCCCAAAAAAAGTTAACATTAAAATATATAATAGATCAATTTCAGGGCTGTTCATGAAGGCTAGATAGTGGAACAGGAGAAAGTGAGGTCTGCAGACGCTGGAGATCAAAGCTGAAACTTTATTGCTGGAACAGCACAGCAGGTCAGGCAGCATCTAGGGAACAGAAGATTCGACGTTTCGGGCACATGCCCTTCTTCAGGAATCATTCCTGAAGAAGGGCATGTGCCCGAAACGTCGAATCTTCTGTTCCCTAGATGCTGCCTGACCTGCTGTGCTGTTCCAGCAATAAAGTAGATAGTGGAACACAATCACAATACTTTACATTAGGTGATACTGGTCGCATTAATGTTGGTAGCTGAGCAGTCCATTTCAACATGCTTGCTTGTTGTCTTCAAGCAGTCAGTGAGCTTATGGGTGTTTAGGTCTGATGTCAAACTGTGACCTTCACAGTGCATTAATTTACAGTAGCACATTATCCCATTAACACACTCAGACCAGGGATTGCTGTTGGTGGTTGGCACCTTTCTTGTATATTCCTAGAAGGGTAAGATACATCCATGCCTTTTGCCTCATGGCTACAGCCTGAAATATAACCCACAGGAGATGTTTTCTTGCTGAGAGAAGGTATTAAAGTTTGGCTTGCATTTCTTCTTTTGAAGCTTCCTACTCATCCTGCAATATGTCACATGCTAGGGGCTCACACAGGGAGTCATTCAACAATCAGTACATTCCATTCTTAGACATTATGTTATCAGCCAGTTGTGGCTTCCATAGTAATATGGCAACAAGAGTAGGCCATTCAGCCCAACAAGTCTGCCCTAACATTCAATACAATCATGGGTGATCAACCCTGCCATATATTTGGCCCACCCTGTCCCCATAACCGTTGTACCTGTTTACAACATTAATTGGCCATCCTTTACCAATTTTATTCTAAACATCTTCAAGAAATTCCAATAAGTTCATAAAAACGATTTTCTATTGACAAATCCTTGCTGACTATTCTTAATCAGATCATTATCAACCAGGTGTCTATTTTTCCCAGCCTTTGTAATGGATTCTAGCATTTTCCCTACTACAGATGTGAGACTATCAGGTCCATAGTTCCCTGTTTTCACACTCTGGGGAGACATTTGCTCCCTTCCAATCTGCTGGAACCAATCCAGAATCTATAGAACTTCGGGATAAAATCACCAAAGTATTGATTATTTCCATAGCTACCACCTTCAACACTGTGGAATGTAGACCATTGGATCCTCTTTCTTAATGAGCCCATTCATTTCTCCATTTGCCGTCTTTGCTTTTTAAAAAATACCTGTAATGTCCAAAGCGTTAATATGTCTGTAAGCAATTCAAGGTTTGATCTATCATCAATACAGAATCCATTAATTAAAAAAGAATACTGCTAATAAAGGCTGGTGTGAGTCAATGTAACCGTGAAGTAATTGGATGTTTATAGAATCCTGTCTGTCACCTCTTGTTTTTTTAGATTAGATTCCTTACAGTTTGGAAACAGGCCCTTCGGCCCAACAGGACCACACCGACCCTCCGAAGAGTAACCCACCCAAACCCCTTTTCCTCTGACTAATGCACCTAATTGACAATTTAGCACAGCCAATTCACCTAATCTGCACATCTTTGGACTGTGGGAGGAAACCGGAGCACCTAGAGGAAACTCACGCAGAATGTACAAACTCCACACAGACAGTCACCCGAGGTTGGGATCAAACCCGGGACCCTGGTGCTGTGAGGCAGCAGTGCTGACCACTGAGCCACTGTGCCGCCAATGCTAGAGAATGCAATTTGCCCATCCTCTCTTCATACAATAATTCTGACATCTGGTGAATCTTTGTTGCACATAAGCTGTTAAATTCTAATACTTCAAATTAAGCATGGGAGCAGAGGGTATAAATTTAAGTAAATCACGAAAGCATTTCTTGGCTGATCTCTCATCTTCCGCATATATGAATTCACACAAAATGTTACTGGCTATTGCACCACGTTCTGTTTACTAGTCACCCAGGTTTTGTTCACCTACTGGCTTCCTGTTTAGCAACATCTTAAATTTCAAGTATTTAGCCTTTCTTCAAGCCGTAGCTTCTTGTTCTCCCTCCTCCAGCTCTCTGCAACCCTACAATCCCTCCAAGCTCTTTTAGTTCTGGTCTCCTGAACATTCCCAATGTTCATAGTTCTACCACTTATTAGCCATGCCTTATGCCTAGGAAATGCTCTGGAGTTCCCTCCCTAAACACTTAGACCTCCTACCACTCTGTCCCCTTTCAGGACATCCCTAAAATTCTATCACTGATCCTGTTCCAACTCTTAATATCACTTTGTGTGGCCTTCTGTTACAGCTTGTTTCACAATGTTCTCAATGACCTCAAGAAAGAGACTTTGTGAAGTGCCTCAGAGATGGATTCTTAGAGCAGCTGGTGCTGGAGCCGACCAGGGAGAAGGCAATTCTGGATCTGGTATTGTGTAACGAACCAGAATTGGTCAGAGACCTCGAAGTGAAGGAGCCATTGGGAAGTAGTGACTATAATACATTAAGCTTCAATCTGCAATTTGAGAGGGAGAGGGTACAGTCGGAAGTGACAGTACTTCTGTTGAATAAAGGAAACTATGAGGGAGGAGCTGGCCAAAGTTCAATGGTGCAATACCTTAGCAGGGATGACCATGGAGGAACAATGGCGGATATTTCTGTGTATAATGCAGAAGTTGCAGGATCAGTTCATTCCTAAAAGGAAGAAAGATCCCAAGAGGAGGCATGGGCGGCCGTGGC